>NW_025401279.1:7500-12500 GCF_011075055.1 Mangifera indica | reverse complement strand
AACCCTAAACCCTAAACCCTAAACCCTAAACCCTAAACCCTAAACCCTAAACCCTAAACCCTAAACCCTAAACCCTAAACCCTAAACCCTAAACCCTAAACCCTAAACCCTAAACCCTAAACCCTAAACCCTAAACCCTAAACCCTAAACCCTAAACCCTAAACCCTAAACCCTAAACCCTAAACCCTAAACCCTAAACCCTAAACCCTAAACCCTAAACCCTAAACCCTAAACCCTAAACCCTAAACCCTAAACCCTAAACCCTAAACCCTAAACCCTAAACCCTAAACCCTAAACCCTAAACCCTAAACCCTAAACCCTAAACCCTAAACCCTAAACCCTAAACCCTAAACCCTAAACCCTAAACCCTAAACCCTAAACCCTAAACCCTAAACCCTAAACCCTAAACCCTAAACCCTAAACCCTAAACCCTAAACCCTAAACCCTAAACCCTAAACCCTAAACCCTAAACCCTAAACCCTAAACCCTAAACCCTAAACCCTAAACCCTAAACCCTAAACCCTAAACCCTAAACCCTAAACCCTAAACCCTAAACCCTAAACCCTAAACCCTAAACCCTAAACCCTAAACCCTAAACCCTAAACCCTAAACCCTAAACCCTAAACCCTAAACCCTAAACCCTAAACCCTAAACCCTAAACCCTAAACCCTAAACCCTAAACCCTAAACCCTAAACCCTAAACCCTAAACCCTAAACCCTAAACCCTAAACCCTAAACCCTAAACCCTAAACCCTAAACCCTAAACCCTAAACCCTAAACCCTAAACCCTAAACCCTAAACCCTAAACCCTAAACCCTAAACCCTAAACCCTAAACCCTAAACCCTAAACCCTAAACCCTAAACCCTAAACCCTAAACCCTAAACCCTAAACCCTAAACCCTAAACCCTAAACCCTAAACCCTAAACCCTAAACCCTAAACCCTAAACCCTAAACCCTAAACCCTAAACCCTAAACCCTAAACCCTAAACCCTAAACCCTAAACCCTAAACCCTAAACCCTAAACCCTAAACCCTAAACCCTAAACCCTAAACCCTAAACCCTAAACCCTAAACCCTAAACCCTAAACCCTAAACCCTAAACCCTAAACCCTAAACCCTAAACCCTAAACCCTAAACCCTAAACCCTAAACCCTAAACCCTAAACCCTAAACCCTAAACCCTAAACCCTAAACCCTAAACCCTAAACCCTAAACCCTAAACCCTAAACCCTAAACCCTAAACCCTAAACCCTAAACCCTAAACCCTAAACCCTAAACCCTAAACCCTAAACCCTAAACCCTAAACCCTAAACCCTAAACCCTAAACCCTAAACCCTAAACCCTAAACCCTAAACCCTAAACCCTAAACCCTAAACCCTAAACCCTAAACCCTAAACCCTAAACCCTAAACCCTAAACCCTAAACCCTAAACCCTAAACCCTAAACCCTAAACCCTAAACCCTAAACCCTAAACCCTAAACCCTAAACCCTAAACCCTAAACCCTAAACCCTAAACCCTAAACCCTAAACCCTAAACCCTAAACCCTAAACCCTAAACCCTAAACCCTAAACCCTAAACCCTAAACCCTAAACCCTAAACCCTAAACCCTAAACCCTAAACCCTAAACCCTAAACCCTAAACCCTAAACCCTAAACCCTAAACCCTAAACCCTAAACCCTAAACCCTAAACCCTAAACCCTAAACCCTAAACCCTAAACCCTAAACCCTAAACCCTAAACCCTAAACCCTAAACCCTAAACCCTAAACCCTAAACCCTAAACCCTAAACCCTAAACCCTAAACCCTAAACCCTAAACCCTAAACCCTAAACCCTAAACCCTAAACCCTAAACCCTAAACCCTAAACCCTAAACCCTAAACCCTAAACCCTAAACCCTAAACCCTAAACCCTAAACCCTAAACCCTAAACCCTAAACCCTAAACCCTAAACCCTAAACCCTAAACCCTAAACCCTAAACCCTAAACCCTAAACCCTAAACCCTAAACCCTAAACCCTAAACCCTAAACCCTAAACCCTAAACCCTAAACCCTAAACCCTAAACCCTAAACCCTAAACCCTAAACCCTAAACCCTAAACCCTAAACCCTAAACCCTAAACCCTAAACCCTAAACCCTAAACCCTAAACCCTAAACCCTAAACCCTAAACCCTAAACCCTAAACCCTAAACCCTAAACCCTAAACCCTAAACCCTAAACCCTAAACCCTAAACCCTAAACCCTAAACCCTAAACCCTAAACCCTAAACCCTAAACCCTAAACCCTAAACCCTAAACCCTAAACCCTAAACCCTAAACCCTAAACCCTAAACCCTAAACCCTAAACCCTAAACCCTAAACCCTAAACCCTAAACCCTAAACCCTAAACCCTAAACCCTAAACCCTAAACCCTAAACCCTAAACCCTAAACCCTAAACCCTAAACCCTAAACCCTAAACCCTAAACCCTAAACCCTAAACCCTAAACCCTAAACCCTAAACCCTAAACCCTAAACCCTAAACCCTAAACCCTAAACCCTAAACCCTAAACCCTAAACCCTAAACCCTAAACCCTAAACCCTAAACCCTAAACCCTAAACCCTAAACCCTAAACCCTAAACCCTAAACCCTAAACCCTAAACCCTAAACCCTAAACCCTAAACCCTAAACCCTAAACCCTAAACCCTAAACCCTAAACCCTAAACCCTAAACCCTAAACCCTAAACCCTAAACCCTAAACCCTAAACCCTAAACCCTAAACCCTAAACCCTAAACCCTAAACCCTAAACCCTAAACCCTAAACCCTAAACCCTAAACCCTAAACCCTAAACCCTAAACCCTAAACCCTAAACCCTAAACCCTAAACCCTAAACCCTAAACCCTAAACCCTAAACCCTAAACCCTAAACCCTAAACCCTAAACCCTAAACCCTAAACCCTAAACCCTAAACCCTAAACCCTAAACCCTAAACCCTAAACCCTAAACCCTAAACCCTAAACCCTAAACCCTAAACCCTAAACCCTAAACCCTAAACCCTAAACCCTAAACCCTAAACCCTAAACCCTAAACCCTAAACCCTAAACCCTAAACCCTAAACCCTAAACCCTAAACCCTAAACCCTAAACCCTAAACCCTAAACCCTAAACCCTAAACCCTAAACCCTAAACCCTAAACCCTAAACCCTAAACCCTAAACCCTAAACCCTAAACCCTAAACCCTAAACCCTAAACCCTAAACCCTAAACCCTAAACCCTAAACCCTAAACCCTAAACCCTAAACCCTAAACCCTAAACCCTAAACCCTAAACCCTAAACCCTAAACCCTAAACCCTAAACCCTAAACCCTAAACCCTAAACCCTAAACCCTAAACCCTAAACCCTAAACCCTAAACCCTAAACCCTAAACCCTAAACCCTAAACCCTAAACCCTAAACCCTAAACCCTAAACCCTAAACCCTAAACCCTAAACCCTAAACCCTAAACCCTAAACCCTAAACCCTAAACCCTAAACCCTAAACCCTAAACCCTAAACCCTAAACCCTAAACCCTAAACCCTAAACCCTAAACCCTAAACCCTAAACCCTAAACCCTAAACCCTAAACCCTAAACCCTAAACCCTAAACCCTAAACCCTAAACCCTAAACCCTAAACCCTAAACCCTAAACCCTAAACCCTAAACCCTAAACCCTAAACCCTAAACCCTAAACCCTAAACCCTAAACCCTAAACCCTAAACCCTAAACCCTAAACCCTAAACCCTAAACCCTAAACCCTAAACCCTAAACCCTAAACCCTAAACCCTAAACCCTAAACCCTAAACCCTAAACCCTAAACCCTAAACCCTAAACCCTAAACCCTAAACCCTAAACCCTAAACCCTAAACCCTAAACCCTAAACCCTAAACCCTAAACCCTAAACCCTAAACCCTAAACCCTAAACCCTAAACCCTAAACCCTAAACCCTAAACCCTAAACCCTAAACCCTAAACCCTAAACCCTAAACCCTAAACCCTAAACCCTAAACCCTAAACCCTAAACCCTAAACCCTAAACCCTAAACCCTAAACCCTAAACCCTAAACCCTAAACCCTAAACCCTAAACCCTAAACCCTAAACCCTAAACCCTAAACCCTAAACCCTAAACCCTAAACCCTAAACCCTAAACCCTAAACCCTAAACCCTAAACCCTAAACCCTAAACCCTAAACCCTAAACCCTAAACCCTAAACCCTAAACCCTAAACCCTAAACCCTAAACCCTAAACCCTAAACCCTAAACCCTAAACCCTAAACCCTAAACCCTAAACCCTAAACCCTAAACCCTAAACCCTAAACCCTAAACCCTAAACCCTAAACCCTAAACCCTAAACCCTAAACCCTAAACCCTAAACCCTAAACCCTAAACCCTAAACCCTAAACCCTAAACCCTAAACCCTAAACCCTAAACCCTAAACCCTAAACCCTAAACCCTAAACCCTAAACCCTAAACCCTAAACCCTAAACCCTAAACCCTAAACCCTAAACCCTAAACCCTAAACCCTAAACCCTAAACCCTAAACCCTAAACCCTAAACCCTAAACCCTAAACCCTAAACCCTAAACCCTAAACCCTAAACCCTAAACCCTAAACCCTAAACCCTAAACCCTAAACCCTAAACCCTAAACCCTAAACCCTAAACCCTAAACCCTAAACCCTAAACCCTAAACCCTAAACCCTAAACCCTAAACCCTAAACCCTAAACCCTAAACCCTAAACCCTAAACCCTAAACCCTAAACCCTAAACCCTAAACCCTAAACCCTAAACCCTAAACCCTAAACCCTAAACCCTAAACCCTAAACCCTAAACCCTAAACCCTAAACCCTAAACCCTAAACCCTAAACCCTAAACCCTAAACCCTAAACCCTAAACCCTAAACCCTAAACCCTAAACCCTAAACCCTAAACCCTAAACCCTAAACCCTAAACCCTAAACCCTAAACCCTAAACCCTAAACCCTAAACCCTAAACCCTAAA
>NW_025401279.1:0-2500 GCF_011075055.1 Mangifera indica | reverse complement strand
CTAAACCCTAAACCCTAAACCCTAAACCCTAAACCCTAAACCCTAAACCCTAAACCCTAAACCCTAAACCCTAAACCCTAAACCCTAAACCCTAAACCCTAAACCCTAAACCCTAAACCCTAAACCCTAAACCCTAAACCCTAAACCCTAAACCCTAAACCCTAAACCCTAAACCCTAAACCCTAAACCCTAAACCCTAAACCCTAAACCCTAAACCCTAAACCCTAAACCCTAAACCCTAAACCCTAAACCCTAAACCCTAAACCCTAAACCCTAAACCCTAAACCCTAAACCCTAAACCCTAAACCCTAAACCCTAAACCCTAAACCCTAAACCCTAAACCCTAAACCCTAAACCCTAAACCCTAAACCCTAAACCCTAAACCCTAAACCCTAAACCCTAAACCCTAAACCCTAAACCCTAAACCCTAAACCCTAAACCCTAAACCCTAAACCCTAAACCCTAAACCCTAAACCCTAAACCCTAAACCCTAAACCCTAAACCCTAAACCCTAAACCCTAAACCCTAAACCCTAAACCCTAAACCCTAAACCCTAAACCCTAAACCCTAAACCCTAAACCCTAAACCCTAAACCCTAAACCCTAAACCCTAAACCCTAAACCCTAAACCCTAAACCCTAAACCCTAAACCCTAAACCCTAAACCCTAAACCCTAAACCCTAAACCCTAAACCCTAAACCCTAAACCCTAAACCCTAAACCCTAAACCCTAAACCCTAAACCCTAAACCCTAAACCCTAAACCCTAAACCCTAAACCCTAAACCCTAAACCCTAAACCCTAAACCCTAAACCCTAAACCCTAAACCCTAAACCCTAAACCCTAAACCCTAAACCCTAAACCCTAAACCCTAAACCCTAAACCCTAAACCCTAAACCCTAAACCCTAAACCCTAAACCCTAAACCCTAAACCCTAAACCCTAAACCCTAAACCCTAAACCCTAAACCCTAAACCCTAAACCCTAAACCCTAAACCCTAAACCCTAAACCCTAAACCCTAAACCCTAAACCCTAAACCCTAAACCCTAAACCCTAAACCCTAAACCCTAAACCCTAAACCCTAAACCCTAAACCCTAAACCCTAAACCCTAAACCCCAAACCCCAAACCCCAAACCCCAAAACCCCAAACCCCAAACCCCAAACCCCAAACCCCAAACCCCAAACCCCAAACCCAAAACCCGAAACCCCGAACCCCGAACCCCGAACCCCGAACCGTGAACCCCGAACCCCGAACCCTGAACCCTGAACCCTGAACCCTGAACCCTATACCCTTGGGGCAAGATGTAACATTTTAAAGTTAAATCCTGAGAGAAAATTATTAGTTGTCTAAACCTAAGGGAAAATAGATAATATTTTATTATTTTTAATATATTACTAATTAAAAATGATTTTATCCTTGAAGTTAACTATTTCTATTAATTTTAATAGCTCGTGGGTAGGAGTTTAAGTTTTCGATAGTTTTTCTCCAAAAAAAAAAAAGGTTAAGTTTGCATCAAACCTTGAGTGGGAAATTGTCATTTGGCCTTAAGAATATTAGAGAGGTTGTGAAAAAGTGGATATTCTTGACTTTCTTATGTATTGCATAAGATTTTGCAATGAAATTGAGTGCATTCGCTTTGAATACTTAAGTGGGTATACATTTTATATATTTTATCAAGTAATTGAATAATTTTAAATTAAGAATAAAATAACACTTAATCACGTAATAACACATTATATATATATTTAAAAATAGATATATATAACATTGTTAAATATTTTGATATCTAAAAGGAAGTTGCAAGTTTATGTTATTTGAATAACGTAACATTAGGATGTGATATAAATTGAAAATCGAAGAGGAAAACCATCTATTTCATGTCAGAAAAAGGAATTACAAGAAGTTAATGATCAACTCATGCTATAACATTTTGTGCTTACATATGTTTGTGGATTGTAGTGGCATTAGAGCTTTCCGGGTACAAGTGAAATTACTGTAAGACCTATATCCTTTTGCCCAGATGTTTCACTTGTTTTTCTTTTATTTTTATTTTTACTTCTGCCATAACACGACCAACATATGGTATTATTATGCCTTTTCATCTCAACATTTCCCTTTAATGTCTTATTTTCTTTTTTCATGCTCTTTAATTCGTGTTTTTGCAATATTTGCTTGTTTTTGGTGTTTTTGCAATATCCAAAACCTTTATATAAAATCGATCAAAATCCACAATTTTTTCAACTTTTATGATTATAGCACAAGCCTTGAGTCTAGAAATAAGAATATTTGTGGCGAATTTGATCTAATTATTATGATGGGTTATGGAACGGATGTGTTTTTGGTAGAAGAATATGGATAAATAGAAAGCAAAGACATGATTTTTAGTTATGGTTCACTAGGTTGGAACCAAAGCCAAAACCTACCTTGGTAGGCCAACATCAGATAAAAACCAGAACCGATAGCAAAGTACCAAACAGTTCCGATTTCTAGAGTCATATACC
>NW_025401278.1:10000-15115 GCF_011075055.1 Mangifera indica | reverse complement strand
ATAATGGAGATGGTCATGAATACTTACTGTAAAGAAGAAAAGTGAAAAATAATTTAAGAAAAATAGTAATCATATAAATTGCGAGAAAATTATTCCTGTCATGAACATTAAACCCATAATAACATAAGACCGACAAACCAATTTTATAAACTGTATTCCATAGACGGTACTTTAGATCTCTAATAACAAGACACTGTTTCCAGAACTTTTACAAATAGAAAACTTCAGAAGTACAGTTAATAAATAAACTCATATTGCAGCACCAGACAAACCATCAGTTAGGGTTCAAGGTCGGAAACCCTAAACTACTTTGAACCAAAATCTAAAAGATTAAACAAAAAAAGCAAAAAAGGATTGATTACCTTTCCATTGTACGACGAGCCGAAGTATGAAAGTGGTGTCGGCAGGTTGTAATCTCAGGGAGTGAAGGAGGACGATGGATGAAGGATCTTGGCGGAGATGAAATGAGAGAAAGCGGAAAGCCAGAAAGACATTCGGAAAAGTGAAAACCTTATGCAAATTGCAGAATAGGTGGAAGGCAGAAGGGGATGGGGATGGGAATGGGAAAAGGAAATTCGCAGGGGATGGAAATGGGAAAAGGAAATTCGCAGGGAATGGGAAAGGGAACGTGTACCTGTTCCCACTCCAAGTTTTGTATTTCTATTTTAGTTTCTATTTCTATTATTCCTATTTTTTTAGTATGGAGAGGATTCCAATTTTTTTACTATTCCTACTGTTTCTATTTCTATTCCTGCTATTGTTTTAATAAGAATAAAAATTGAATATAACAAAAATATACAAATAGGGTGGAATGTAAATGGGCTGGAATAGTAACAACGAGCTGGAATAAGTATGCTTTGTTGAAATAATCGGCTGAAATTAGAATGGTAAATTGCTGGAATAAGAATAATGGGTTGAAATACTGGGCTGAAAGAAAAATGGCAAAGAGCTACAATAGGAATAGTGGTCAGAACAAACATGGGCCAGTGCAAGGGAATAAGCCGGAATAAGAGTGGTTGAAAATAGTACTGGCCTGAAACAATGGGCTAAATTTAGAAAATTAATGCGCTGCAGGAGAAATAATTGGGTGCAATAAGGGCACCAGTTGGAATATGTTCGACTTTAGGGTTCAAGGCTTATGGGTTTAGGGTTTAGGGTTTAGGGTTTAGGGTTTAGGGTTTAGGGTTTCGGTTTAGGGTTTTAGGGTTTTCGGGTATTGGGTTTAGGGTTAGGGTTTAGGGTTTTAGGGTTTAGGGTTTAGGGTTTAGGGTTTAGGGTTTAGGGTTTAGGGTTTAGGGTTTAGGGTTTAGGGTTTAGGGTTTAGGGTTTAGGGTTTAGGGTTAGGGTTTAGGGTTTAGGGTTTAGGGTTTAGGGTTAGGGTTTAGGGTTTAGGGTTTAGGGTTTAGGGTTTAGGGTTTAGGGTTTAGGGTTTAGGGTTTAGGGTTTAGGGTTAGGGTTTAGGGTTTAGGGTTTAGGGTTTAGGGTTTAGGGTTTAGGGTTTAGGGTTTAGGGTTTAGGGTTTAGGGTTTAGGGTTTAGGGTTTAGGGTTTAGGGTTTAGGGTTTAGGGTTTAGGGTTTAGGGTTTAGGGTTTAGGGTTTAGGGTTTAGGGTTTAGGGTTTAGGGTTTAGGGTTTAGGGTTTAGGGTTTAGGGTTTAGGGTTTAGGGTTTAGGGTTTAGGGTTTAGGGTTTAGGGTTTAGGGTTTAGGGTTTAGGGTTTAGGGTTTAGGGTTTAGGGTTTAGGGTTTAGGGTTTAGGGTTTAGGGTTTAGGGTTTAGGGTTTAGGGTTTAGGGTTTAGGGTTTAGGGTTTAGGGTTTAGGGTTTAGGGTTTAGGGTTTAGGGTTTAGGGTTTAGGGTTTAGGGTTTAGGGTTTTAGGGTTTAGGGTTTAGGGTTTAGGGTTTAGGGTTTAGGGTTTAGGGTTTAGGGTTTAGGGTTTAGGGTTTAGGGTTTAGGGTTTAGGGTTTAGGGTTTAGGGTTTAGGGTTTAGGGTTTAGGGTTTAGGGTTTAGGGTTTAGGGTTTAGGGTTTAGGGTTTAGGGTTTAGGGTTTAGGGTTTAGGGTTTAGGGTTTAGGGTTTAGGGTTTAGGGTTTAGGGTTTAGGGTTTAGGGTTTAGGGTTTAGGGTTTAGGGTTTAGGGTTTAGGGTTTAGGGTTTAGGGTTTAGGGTTTAGGGTTTAGGGTTTTTTAGGGTTTAGGGTTTAGGGTTTAGGGTTTAGGGTTTAGGGTTTAGGGTTTAGGGTTTAGGGTTTAGGGTTTAGGGTTTAGGGTTTAGGGTTTAGGGTTTAGGGTTTAGGGTTTAGGGTTTAGGGTTTAGGGTTTAGGGTTTAGGGTTTAGGGTTTAGGGTTTAGGGTTTAGGGTTTAGGGTTTAGGGTTTAGGGTTTAGGGTTTAGGGTTTAGGGTTTAGGGTTTAGGGTTTAGGGTTTAGGGTTTAGGGTTTAGGGTTTTAGGGTTTAGGGTTTTAGGGTTTAGGGTTTAGGGTTTAGGGTTTAGGGTTTAGGGTTTAGGGTTTAGGGTTTAGGGTTTAGGGTTTAGGGTTTAGGGTTTAGGGTTTAGGGTTTAGGGTTTTAGGGTTTAGGGTTTTAGGGTTTAGGGTTTTGGGTTTAGGGTTTAGGGTTTAGGGTTTAGGGTTTAGGGTTTAGGGTTTAGGGTTTAGGGTTTAGGGTTTAGGGTTTAGGGTTTAGGGTTTAGGGTTTAGGGTTTAGGGTTTAGGGTTTAGGGTTTAGGGTTTAGGGTTTAGGGTTTAGGGTTTAGGGTTTAGGGTTTAGGGTTTAGGGTTTAGGGTTTAGGGTTTAGGGTTTAGGGTTTAGGGTTTAGGGTTTAGGGTTTAGGGTTTAGGGTTTAGGGTTTAGGGTTTAGGGTTTAGGGTTTAGGGTTTAGGGTTTAGGGTTTAGGGTTTAGGGTTTAGGGTTTAGGGTTTAGGGTTTAGGGTTTAGGGTTTAGGGTTTAGGGTTTAGGGTTTAGGGTTTAGGGTTTAGGGTTTAGGGTTTAGGGTTTAGGGTTTAGGGTTTAGGGTTTAGGGTTTAGGGTTTAGGGTTTAGGGTTTAGGGTTTAGGGTTTAGGGTTTAGGGTTTAGGGTTTAGGGTTTAGGGTTTAGGGTTTAGGGTTTAGGGTTTAGGGTTTAGGGTTTAGGGTTTAGGGTTTAGGGTTTAGGGTTTAGGGTTTAGGGTTTAGGGTTTAGGGTTTAGGGTTTAGGGTTTAGGGTTTAGGGTTTAGGGTTTAGGGTTTAGGGTTTAGGGTTTAGGGTTTAGGGTTTAGGGTTTAGGGTTTAGGGTTTAGGGTTTAGGGTTTAGGGTTTAGGGTTTAGGGTTTAGGGTTTAGGGTTTAGGGTTTAGGGTTTAGGGTTTAGGGTTTAGGGTTTAGGGTTTAGGGTTTAGGGTTTAGGGTTTAGGGTTTAGGGTTTAGGGTTTAGGGTTTAGGGTTTAGGGTTTAGGGTTTAGGGTTTAGGGTTTAGGGTTTAGGGTTTAGGGTTTAGGGTTTAGGGTTTAGGGTTTAGGGTTTAGGGTTTAGGGTTTAGGGTTTAGGGTTTAGGGTTTAGGGTTTAGGGTTTAGGGTTTAGGGTTTAGGGTTTAGGGTTTAGGGTTTAGGGTTTAGGGTTTAGGGTTTAGGGTTTAGGGTTTAGGGTTTAGGGTTTAGGGTTTAGGGTTTAGGGTTTAGGGTTTAGGGTTTAGGGTTTAGGGTTTAGGGTTTAGGGTTTAGGGTTTAGGGTTTAGGGTTTAGGGTTTAGGGTTTAGGGTTTAGGGTTTAGGGTTTAGGGTTTAGGGTTTAGGGTTTAGGGTTTAGGGTTTAGGGTTTAGGGTTTAGGGTTTAGGGTTTAGGGTTTAGGGTTTAGGGTTTAGGGTTTAGGGTTTAGGGTTTAGGGTTTAGGGTTTAGGGGTTTTAGGGTTTAGGGTTAGGGTTTAGGGTT
Organism: Mangifera indica; assembly: GCF_011075055.1. Classification (NCBI taxonomy): domain Eukaryota; kingdom Viridiplantae; phylum Streptophyta; class Magnoliopsida; order Sapindales; family Anacardiaceae; genus Mangifera; species Mangifera indica. The sequence goes on along the minus strand of NW_025401278.1, from coordinate 11,212 downwards.
TAGGGTTTAGGGTTTAGGGTTTAGGGTTTAGGGTTTAGGGTTTAGGGTTTAGGGTTTAGGGTTTAGGGTTTAGGGTTTAGGGTTTAGGGTTTAGGGTTTAGGGTTTAGGGTTTAGGGTTTAGGGTTTAGGGTTTAGGGTTTAGGGTTTAGGGTTTAGGGTTTAGGGTTTAGGGTTTAGGGTTTAGGGTTTAGGGTTTAGGGTTTAGGGTTTAGGGTTTAGGGTTTAGGGTTTAGGGTTTAGGGTTTAGGGTTTAGGGTTTAGGGTTTAGGGTTTAGGGTTTAGGGTTTAGGGTTTAGGGTTTAGGGTTTAGGGTTTAGGGTTTAGGGTTTAGGGTTTAGGGTTTAGGGTTTAGGGTTTAGGGTTTAGGGTTTAGGGTTTAGGGTTTAGGGTTTAGGGTTTAGGGTTTAGGGTTTAGGGTTTAGGGTTTAGGGTTTAGGGTTTAGGGTTTAGGGTTTAGGGTTTAGGGTTTAGGGTTTAGGGTTTAGGGTTTAGGGTTTAGGGTTTAGGGTTTAGGGTTTAGGGTTTAGGGTTTAGGGTTTAGGGTTTAGGGTTTAGGGTTTAGGGTTTAGGGTTTAGGGTTTAGGGTTTAGGGTTTAGGGTTTAGGGTTTAGGGTTTAGGGTTTAGGGTTTAGGGTTTAGGGTTTAGGGTTTAGGGTTTAGGGTTTAGGGTTTAGGGTTTAGGGTTTAGGGTTTAGGGTTTAGGGTTTAGGGTTTAGGGTTTAGGGTTTAGGGTTTAGGGTTTAGGGTTTAGGGTTTAGGGTTTAGGGTTTAGGGTTTAGGGTTTAGGGTTTAGGGTTTAGGGTTTAGGGTTTAGGGTTTAGGGTTTAGGGTTTAGGGTTTAGGGTTTAGGGTTTAGGGTTTAGGGTTTAGGGTTTAGGGTTTAGGGTTTAGGGTTTAGGGTTTAGGGTTTAGGGTTTAGGGTTTAGGGTTTAGGGTTTAGGGTTTTTTTAGGGTTTAGGGTTTAGGGTTTAGGGTTTAGGGTTTAGGGTTTAGGGTTTAGGGTTTAGGGTTTAGGGTTTAGGGTTTAGGGTTTAGGGTTTAGGGTTTAGGGTTTAGGGTTTAGGGTTTAGGGTTTAGGGTTTAGGGTTTAGGGTTTAGGGTTTAGGGTTTAGGGTTTAGGGTTTAGGGTTTAGGGTTTAGGGTTTAGGGTTTAGGGTTTAGGGTTTAGGGTTTAGGGTTTAGGGTTTAGGGTTTAGGGTTTAGGGTTTAGG
>NW_025401277.1:5000-12500 GCF_011075055.1 Mangifera indica | reverse complement strand
AAACCCTAAACCCTAAACCCTAAACCCTAAACCCTAAACCCTAAACCCTAAACCCTAAACCCTAAACCCTAAACCCTAAACCCTAAACCCTAAACCCTAAACCCTAAACCCTAAACCCTAAACCCTAAACCCTAAACCCTAAACCCTAAACCCTAAACCCTAAACCCTAAACCCTAAACCCTAAACCCTAAACCCTAAACCCTAAACCCTAAACCCTAAACCCTAAACCCTAAACCCTAAACCCTAAACCCTAAACCCTAAACCCTAAACCCTAAACCCTAAACCCTAAACCCTAAACCCTAAACCCTAAACCCTAAACCCTAAACCCTAAACCCTAAACCCTAAACCCTAAACCCTAAACCCTAAACCCTAAACCCTAAACCCTAAACCCTAAACCCTAAACCCTAAACCCTAAACCCTAAACCCTAAACCCTAAACCCTAAACCCTAAACCCTAAACCCTAAACCCTAAACCCTAAACCCTAAACCCTAAACCCTAAACCCTAAACCCTAAACCCTAAACCCTAAACCCTAAACCCTAAACCCTAAACCCTAAACCCTAAACCCTAAACCCTAAACCCTAAACCCTAAACCCTAAACCCTAAACCCTAAACCCTAAACCCTAAACCCTAAACCCTAAACCCTAAACCCTAAACCCTAAACCCTAAACCCTAAACCCTAAACCCTAAACCCTAAACCCTAAACCCTAAACCCTAAACCCTAAACCCTAAACCCTAAACCCTAAACCCTAAACCCTAAACCCTAAACCCTAAACCCTAAACCCTAAACCCTAAACCCTAAACCCTAAACCCTAAACCCTAAACCCTAAACCCTAAACCCTAAACCCTAAACCCTAAACCCTAAACCCTAAACCCTAAACCCTAAACCCTAAACCCTAAACCCTAAACCCTAAACCCTAAACCCTAAACCCTAAACCCTAAACCCTAAACCCTAAACCCTAAACCCTAAACCCTAAACCCTAAACCCTAAACCCTAAACCCTAAACCCTAAACCCTAAACCCTAAACCCTAAACCCTAAACCCTAAACCCTAAACCCTAAACCCTAAACCCTAAACCCTAAACCCTAAACCCTAAACCCTAAACCCTAAACCCTAAACCCTAAACCCTAAACCCTAAACCCTAAACCCTAAACCCTAAACCCTAAACCCTAAACCCTAAACCCTAAACCCTAAACCCTAAACCCTAAACCCTAAACCCTAAACCCTAAACCCTAAACCCTAAACCCTAAACCCTAAACCCTAAACCCTAAACCCTAAACCCTAAACCCTAAACCCTAAACCCTAAACCCTAAACCCTAAACCCTAAACCCTAAACCCTAAACCCTAAACCCTAAACCCTAAACCCTAAACCCTAAACCCTAAACCCTAAACCCTAAACCCTAAACCCTAAACCCTAAACCCTAAACCCTAAACCCTAAACCCTAAACCCTAAACCCTAAACCCTAAACCCTAAACCCTAAACCCTAAACCCTAAACCCTAAACCCTAAACCCTAAACCCTAAACCCTAAACCCTAAACCCTAAACCCTAAACCCTAAACCCTAAACCCTAAACCCTAAACCCTAAACCCTAAACCCTAAACCCTAAACCCTAAACCCTAAACCCTAAACCCTAAACCCTAAACCCTAAACCCTAAACCCTAAACCCTAAACCCTAAACCCTAAACCCTAAACCCTAAACCCTAAACCCTAAACCCTAAACCCTAAACCCTAAACCCTAAACCCTAAACCCTAAACCCTAAACCCTAAACCCTAAACCCTAAACCCTAAACCCTAAACCCTAAACCCTAAACCCTAAACCCTAAACCCTAAACCCTAAACCCTAAACCCTAAACCCTAAACCCTAAACCCTAAACCCTAAACCCTAAACCCTAAACCCTAAACCCTAAACCCTAAACCCTAAACCCTAAACCCTAAACCCTAAACCCTAAACCCTAAACCCTAAACCCTAAACCCTAAACCCTAAACCCTAAACCCTAAACCCTAAACCCTAAACCCTAAACCCTAAACCCTAAACCCTAAACCCTAAACCCTAAACCCTAAACCCTAAACCCTAAACCCTAAACCCTAAACCCTAAACCCTAAACCCTAAACCCTAAACCCTAAACCCTAAACCCTAAACCCTAAACCCTAAACCCTAAACCCTAAACCCTAAACCCTAAACCCTAAACCCTAAACCCTAAACCCTAAACCCTAAACCCTAAACCCTAAACCCTAAACCCTAAACCCTAAACCCTAAACCCTAAACCCTAAACCCTAAACCCTAAACCCTAAACCCTAAACCCTAAACCCTAAACCCTAAACCCTAAACCCTAAACCCTAAACCCTAAACCCTAAACCCTAAACCCTAAACCCTAAACCCTAAACCCTAAACCCTAAACCCTAAACCCTAAACCCTAAACCCTAAACCCTAAACCCTAAACCCTAAACCCTAAACCCTAAACCCTAAACCCTAAACCCTAAACCCTAAACCCTAAACCCTAAACCCTAAACCCTAAACCCTAAACCCTAAACCCTAAACCCTAAACCCTAAACCCTAAACCCTAAACCCTAAACCCTAAACCCTAAACCCTAAACCCTAAACCCTAAACCCTAAACCCTAAACCCTAAACCCTAAACCCTAAACCCTAAACCCTAAACCCTAAACCCTAAACCCTAAACCCTAAACCCTAAACCCTAAACCCTAAACCCTAAACCCTAAACCCTAAACCCTAAACCCTAAACCCTAAACCCTAAACCCTAAACCCTAAACCCTAAACCCTAAACCCTAAACCCTAAACCCTAAACCCTAAACCCTAAACCCTAAACCCTAAACCCTAAACCCTAAACCCTAAACCCTAAACCCTAAACCCTAAACCCTAAACCCTAAACCCTAAACCCTAAACCCTAAACCCTAAACCCTAAACCCTAAACCCTAAACCCTAAACCCTAAACCCTAAACCCTAAACCCTAAACCCTAAACCCTAAACCCTAAACCCTAAACCCTAAACCCTAAACCCTAAACCCTAAACCCTAAACCCTAAACCCTAAACCCTAAACCCTAAACCCTAAACCCTAAACCCTAAACCCTAAACCCTAAACCCTAAACCCTAAACCCTAAACCCTAAACCCTAAACCCTAAACCCTAAACCCTAAACCCTAAACCCTAAACCCTAAACCCTAAACCCTAAACCCTAAACCCTAAACCCTAAACCCTAAACCCTAAACCCTAAACCCTAAACCCTAAACCCTAAACCCTAAACCCTAAACCCTAAACCCTAAACCCTAAACCCTAAACCCTAAACCCTAAACCCTAAACCCTAAACCCTAAACCCTAAACCCTAAACCCTAAACCCTAAACCCTAAACCCTAAACCCTAAACCCTAAACCCTAAACCCTAAACCCTAAACCCTAAACCCTAAACCCTAAACCCTAAACCCTAAACCCTAAACCCTAAACCCTAAACCCTAAACCCTAAACCCTAAACCCTAAACCCTAAACCCTAAACCCTAAACCCTAAACCCTAAACCCTAAACCCTAAACCCTAAACCCTAAACCCTAAACCCTAAACCCTAAACCCTAAACCCTAAACCCTAAACCCTAAACCCTAAACCCTAAACCCTAAACCCTAAACCCTAAACCCTAAACCCTAAACCCTAAACCCTAAACCCTAAACCCTAAACCCTAAACCCTAAACCCTAAACCCTAAACCCTAAACCCTAAACCCTAAACCCTAAACCCTAAACCCTAAACCCTAAACCCTAAACCCTAAACCCTAAACCCTAAACCCTAAACCCTAAACCCTAAACCCTAAACCCTAAACCCTAAACCCTAAACCCTAAACCCTAAACCCTAAACCCTAAACCCTAAACCCTAAACCCTAAACCCTAAACCCTAAACCCTAAACCCTAAACCCTAAACCCTAAACCCTAAACCCTAAACCCTAAACCCTAAACCCTAAACCCTAAACCCTAAACCCTAAACCCTAAACCCTAAACCCTAAACCCTAAACCCTAAACCCTAAACCCTAAACCCTAAACCCTAAACCCTAAACCCTAAACCCTAAACCCTAAACCCTAAACCCTAAACCCTAAACCCTAAACCCTAAACCCTAAACCCTAAACCCTAAACCCTAAACCCTAAACCCTAAACCCTAAACCCTAAACCCTAAACCCTAAACCCTAAACCCTAAACCCTAAACCCTAAACCCTAAACCCTAAACCCTAAAAACCCTAAACCCTAAACCCTAAACCCTAAACCCTAAACCCTAAACCCTAAACCCTAAACCCTAAACCCTAAACCCTAAACCCTAAACCCTAAACCCTAAACCCTAAACCCTAAACCCTAAACCCTAAACCCTAAACCCTAAACCCTAAACCCTAAACCCTAAACCCTAAACCCTAAACCCTAAACCCTAAACCCTAAACCCTAAACCCTAAACCCTAAACCCTAAACCCTAAACCCTAAACCCTAAACCCTAAACCCTAAACCCTAAACCCTAAACCCTAAACCCTAAACCCTAAACCCTAAACCCTAAACCCTAAACCCTAAACCCTAAACCCTAAACCCTAAACCCTAAACCCTAAACCCTAAACCCTAAACCCTAAACCCTAAACCCTAAACCCTAAACCCTAAACCCTAAACCCTAAACCCTAAACCCTAAACCCTAAACCCTAAACCCTAAACCCTAAACCCTAAACCCTAAACCCTAAACCCTAAACCCTAAACCCTAAACCCTAAACCCTAAACCCTAAACCCTAAACCCTAAACCCTAAACCCTAAACCCTAAACCCTAAACCCTAAACCCTAAACCCTAAACCCTAAACCCTAAACCCTAAACCCTAAACCCTAAACCCTAAACCCTAAACCCTAAACCCTAAACCCTAAACCCTAAACCCTAAACCCTAAACCCTAAACCCTAAACCCTAAACCCTAAACCCTAAACCCTAAACCCTAAACCCTAAACCCTAAACCCTAAACCCTAAACCCTAAACCCTAAACCCTAAACCCTAAACCCTAAACCCTAAACCCTAAACCCTAAACCCTAAACCCTAAACCCTAAACCCTAAACCCTAAACCCTAAACCCTAAACCCTAAACCCTAAACCCTAAACCCTAAACCCTAAACCCTAAACCCTAAACCCTAAACCCTAAACCCTAAACCCTAAACCCTAAACCCTAAACCCTAAACCCTAAACCCTAAACCCTAAACCCTAAACCCTAAACCCTAAACCCTAAACCCTAAACCCTAAACCCTAAACCCTAAACCCTAAACCCTAAACCCTAAACCCTAAACCCTAAACCCTAAACCCTAAACCCTAAACCCTAAACCCTAAACCCTAAACCCTAAACCCTAAACCCTAAACCCTAAACCCTAAACCCTAAACCCTAAACCCTAAACCCTAAACCCTAAACCCTAAACCCTAAACCCTAAACCCTAAACCCTAAACCCTAAACCCTAAACCCTAAACCCTAAACCCTAAACCCTAAACCCTAAACCCTAAACCCTAAACCCTAAACCCTAAACCCTAAACCCTAAACCCTAAACCCTAAACCCTAAACCCTAAACCCTAAACCCTAAACCCTAAACCCTAAACCCTAAACCCTAAACCCTAAACCCTAAACCCTAAACCCTAAACCCTAAACCCTAAACCCTAAACCCTAAACCCTAAACCCTAAACCCTAAACCCTAAACCCTAAACCCTAAACCCTAAACCCTAAACCCTAAACCCTAAACCCTAAACCCTAAACCCTAAACCCTAAACCCTAAACCCTAAACCCTAAACCCTAAACCCTAAACCCTAAACCCTAAACCCTAAACCCTAAACCCTAAACCCTAAACCCTAAACCCTAAACCCTAAACCCTAAACCCTAAACCCTAAACCCTAAACCCTAAACCCTAAACCCTAAACCCTAAACCCTAAACCCTAAACCCTAAACCCTAAACCCTAAACCCTAAACCCTAAACCCTAAACCCTAAACCCTAAACCCTAAACCCTAAACCCTAAACCCTAAACCCTAAACCCTAAACCCTAAACCCTAAACCCTAAACCCTAAACCCTAAACCCTAAACCCTAAACCCTAAACCCTAAACCCTAAACCCTAAACCCTAAACCCTAAACCCTAAACCCTAAACCCTAAACCCTAAACCCTAAACCCTAAACCCTAAACCCTAAACCCTAAACCCTAAACCCTAAACCCTAAACCCTAAACCCTAAACCCTAAACCCTAAACCCTAAACCCTAAACCCTAAACCCTAAACCCTAAACCCTAAACCCTAAACCCTAAACCCTAAACCCTAAACCCTAAACCCTAAACCCTAAACCCTAAACCCTAAACCCTAAACCCTAAACCCTAAACCCTAAACCCTAAACCCTAAACCCTAAACCCTAAACCCTAAACCCTAAACCCTAAACCCTAAACCCTAAACCCTAAACCCTAAACCCTAAACCCTAAACCCTAAACCCTAAACCCTAAACCCTAAACCCTAAACCCTAAACCCTAAACCCTAAACCCTAAACCCTAAACCCTAAACCCTAAACCCTAAACCCTAAACCCTAAACCCTAAACCCTAAACCCTAAACCCTAAACCCTAAACCCTAAACCCTAAACCCTAAACCCTAAACCCTAAACCCTAAACCCTAAACCCTAAACCCTAAACCCTAAACCCTAAACCCTAAACCCTAAACCCTAAACCCTAAACCCTAAACCCTAAACCCTAAACCCTAAACCCTAAACCCTAAACCCTAAACCCTAAACCCTAAACCCTAAACCCTAAACCCTAAACCCTAAACCCTAAACCCTAAACCCTAAACCCTAAACCCTAAACCCTAAACCCTAAACCCTAAACCCTAAACCCTAAACCCTAAACCCTAAACCCTAAACCCTAAACCCTAAACCCTAAACCCTAAACCCTAAACCCTAAACCCTAAACCCTAAACCCTAAACCCTAAACCCTAAACCCTAAACCCTAAACCCTAAACCCTAAACCCTAAACCCTAAACCCTAAACCCTAAACCCTAAACCCTAAACCCTAAACCCTAAACCCTAAACCCTAAACCCTAAACCCTAAACCCTAAACCCTAAACCCTAAACCCTAAACCCTAAACCCTAAACCCTAAACCCTAAACCCTAAACCCTAAACCCTAAACCCTAAACCCTAAACCCTAAACCCTAAACCCTAAACCCTAAACCCTAAACCCTAAACCCTAAACCCTAAACCCTAAACCCTAAACCCTAAACCCTAAACCCTAAACCCTAAACCCTAAACCCTAAACCCTAAACCCTAAACCCTAAACCCTAAACCCTAAACCCTAAACCCTAAACCCTAAACCCTAAACCCTAAACCCTAAACCCTAAACCCTAAACCCTAAACCCTAAACCCTAAACCCTAAACCCTAAACCCTAAACCCTAAACCCTAAACCCTAAACCCTAAACCCTAAACCCTAAACCCTAAACCCTAAACCCTAAACCCTAAACCCTAAACCCTAAACCCTAAACCCTA
>NW_025401276.1:7500-16204 GCF_011075055.1 Mangifera indica | reverse complement strand
CATTGTTAATCAATCAATTGAAGTTAAAAAAAAAAAAAGATAACTCTGAGATTGGGTACTGATTCAGTTGATTCTATTTTCGGACATTGTTCTGACAATTACATCTACTAATACGTTTCCCTTAGTTAAAAAATTAAAGAAACAGTCAATTAATAAACAAGGTCGGAAACCCGAATCTATTTTGAACCGAAATAAAAAAGAGCAAAGAAAAAAGGAATGCTTACCTACCGATAGTGGAAGAGACGAAGTCTGAACGAATTATTTGATGATGAGGTAGGTGGAGGAGCAATGGTTTGATGACAAGAGAGAAAGGGGGAGGAGAAACGTGATATAGAACGACGCAAGGAAAAGGAAAGTCGGGGAGGATAAAAAATTTCAAAAGTTTAAAGTTGGCGAATTGTGTTCTTTTTTTGTTTAAAGGGGTCTGCAAACTAAAAAAAGTTGGAAGGTGTTTTAGAATTTATAAAATTTAAATAAAATTTTCGCTAACTTTAAAAATGATAGTTACATTTCTAATTATTGAATATAGTGCAAAAAATTAGGAGTTTAAATAAGATGTTAATTCATACTACCTTGTCATTTCCATTACATGTTCATTTTATATATTTATTTTATATCCTAAATATCTATAATTCCATATTATTTATTAGTTAGGCACATTTGGACGTACACTCTATAAATTGAATAAAACCATATTTTTTCAATTTGATTTAGTTTGGTTGAAAACTAAAATTGTTTAGTTTAGCTTGAAATTTTTGCAAATCTTTTTTAATTTAACTTAAAAGGTTCTTAAACTAAACAAAACCAAATCGAGTATACCGCTACACATATTCCCATTCTTGCACAAAAACCAATGGGAATACGAGTAGCAAAAGGCACAAAAATTGTGGCAAAAAGTATGGGATTAAGGGTTTAGAGTTTGGGGGTTGAGGTTTAAAGTTGAAGCTTTAGAGTTTAGGGGTTAGAGATCAGGATTTAGGGTGAGGGAGTAGGGCTTAAGGGGTTTAGGGTTTAGGGAATAGGGTATAGGGTTTTAGGTTTTGGGTTCAGAGTTCAGAGTTCAGGGTTCAGGGTTCAGGGTTTCAATAGAGTTAGAGTTTAAATAGGGTTTAGGGTTTAAATAGGGTTTAGGGTTTGGGGTTTGGGGTTTAGGGTTTAGGGTTTAGGGTTTAGGGTTTAGGGTATTTAGGGTTTAGGGTTTAGGGTTTAGGGTTTAAGGGTTTAGGGTTTAGGGTTTAGGGTTTAGGGTTTAGGGTTTAGGGTTTAGGGTTTAGGGTTTAGGGTTTAGGGTTTAGGGTTTAGGGTTTAGGGTTTAGGGTTTAGGGTTTAGGGTTTAGGGTTTAGGGTTTAGGGTTTAGGGTTTAGGGTTTAGGGTTTAGGGTTTAGGGTTTAGGGTTTAGGGTTTAGGGTTTAGGGTTTAGGGTTTAGGGTTTAGGGTTTAGGGTTTAGGGTTTAGGGTTTAGGGTTTAGGGTTTAGGGTTTAGGGTTTAGGGTTTAGGGTTTAGGGTTTAGGGTTTAGGGTTTAGGGTTTAGGGTTTAGGGTTTAGGGTTTAGGGTTTAGGGTTTAGGGTTTAGGGTTTAGGGTTTAGGGTTTAGGGTTTAGGGTTTAGGGTTTAGGGTTTAGGGTTTAGGGTTTAGGGTTTAGGGTTTAGGGTTTAGGGTTTAGGGTTTAGGGTTTAGGGTTTAGGGTTTAGGGTTTAGGGTTTAGGGTTTTTTTAGGGTTTAGGGTTTAGGGTTTAGGGTTTAGGGTTTAGGGTTTAGGGTTTAGGGTTTAGGGTTTAGGGTTTAGGGTTTAGGGTTTAGGGTTTAGGGTTTAGGGTTTAGGGTTTAGGGTTTAGGGTTTAGGGTTTAGGGTTTAGGGTTTAGGGTTTAGGGTTTAGGGTTTAGGGTTTAGGGTTTAGGGTTTAGGGTTTAGGGTTTAGGGTTTAGGGTTTAGGGTTTAGGGTTTAGGGTTTAGGGTTTAGGGTTTAGGGTTTAGGGTTTAGGGTTTAGGGTTTAGGGTTTAGGGTTTAGGGTTTAGGGTTTAGGGTTTAGGGTTTAGGGTTTAGGGTTTAGGGTTTAGGGTTTAGGGTTTAGGGTTTAGGGTTTAGGGTTTAGGGTTTAGGGTTTAGGGTTTAGGGTTTAGGGTTTAGGGTTTAGGGTTTAGGGTTTAGGGTTTAGGGTTTAGGGTTTAGGGTTTAGGGTTTAGGGTTTAGGGTTTAGGGTTTAGGGTTTAGGGTTTAGGGTTTAGGGTTTAGGGTTTAGGGTTTAGGGTTTAGGGTTTAGGGTTTAGGGTTTAGGGTTTAGGGTTTAGGGTTTAGGGTTTAGGGTTTAGGGTTTAGGGTTTAGGGTTTAGGGTTTAGGGTTTAGGGTTTAGGGTTTAGGGTTTAGGGTTTAGGGTTTAGGGTTTAGGGTTTAGGGTTTAGGGTTTAGGGTTTAGGGTTTAGGGTTTAGGGTTTAGGGTTTAGGGTTTAGGGTTTAGGGTTTAGGGTTTAGGGTTTAGGGTTTAGGGTTTAGGGTTTAGGGTTTAGGGTTTAGGGTTTAGGGTTTAGGGTTTAGGGTTTAGGGTTTAGGGTTTAGGGTTTAGGGTTTAGGGTTTAGGGTTTAGGGTTTAGGGTTTAGGGTTTAGGGTTTAGGGTTTAGGGTTTAGGGTTTAGGGTTTAGGGTTTAGGGTTTAGGGTTTAGGGTTTAGGGTTTAGGGTTTAGGGTTTAGGGTTTAGGGTTTAGGGTTTAGGGTTTAGGGTTTAGGGTTTAGGGTTTAGGGTTTAGGGTTTAGGGTTTAGGGTTTAGGGTTTAGGGTTTAGGGTTTAGGGTTTAGGGTTTAGGGTTTAGGGTTTAGGGTTTAGGGTTTAGGGTTTAGGGTTTAGGGTTTAGGGTTTAGGGTTTAGGGTTTAGGGTTTAGGGTTTAGGGTTTAGGGTTTAGGGTTTAGGGTTTAGGGTTTAGGGTTTAGGGTTTAGGGTTTAGGGTTTAGGGTTTAGGGTTTAGGGTTTAGGGTTTAGGGTTTAGGGTTTAGGGTTTAGGGTTTAGGGTTTAGGGTTTAGGGTTTAGGGTTTAGGGTTTAGGGTTTAGGGTTTAGGGTTTAGGGTTTAGGGTTTAGGGTTTAGGGTTTAGGGTTTAGGGTTTAGGGTTTAGGGTTTAGGGTTTAGGGTTTAGGGTTTAGGGTTTAGGGTTTAGGGTTTAGGGTTTAGGGTTTAGGGTTTAGGGTTTAGGGTTTAGGGTTTAGGGTTTAGGGTTTAGGGTTTAGGGTTTAGGGTTTAGGGTTTAGGGTTTAGGGTTTAGGGTTTAGGGTTTAGGGTTTAGGGTTTAGGGTTTAGGGTTTAGGGTTTAGGGTTTAGGGTTTAGGGTTTAGGGTTTAGGGTTTAGGGTTTAGGGTTTAGGGTTTAGGGTTTAGGGTTTAGGGTTTAGGGTTTAGGGTTTAGGGTTTAGGGTTTAGGGTTTAGGGTTTAGGGTTTAGGGTTTAGGGTTTAGGGTTTAGGGTTTAGGGTTTAGGGTTTAGGGTTTAGGGTTTAGGGTTTAGGGTTTAGGGTTTAGGGTTTAGGGTTTAGGGTTTAGGGTTTAGGGTTTAGGGTTTAGGGTTTAGGGTTTAGGGTTTAGGGTTTAGGGTTTAGGGTTTAGGGTTTAGGGTTTAGGGTTTAGGGTTTAGGGTTTAGGGTTTAGGGTTTAGGGTTTAGGGTTTAGGGTTTAGGGTTTAGGGTTTAGGGTTTAGGGTTTAGGGTTTAGGGTTTAGGGTTTAGGGTTTAGGGTTTAGGGTTTAGGGTTTAGGGTTTAGGGTTTAGGGTTTAGGGTTTAGGGTTTAGGGTTTAGGGTTTAGGGTTTAGGGTTTAGGGTTTAGGGTTTAGGGTTTAGGGTTTAGGGTTTAGGGTTTAGGGTTTAGGGTTTAGGGTTTAGGGTTTAGGGTTTAGGGTTTAGGGTTTAGGGTTTAGGGTTTAGGGTTTAGGGTTTAGGGTTTAGGGTTTAGGGTTTAGGGTTTAGGGTTTAGGGTTTAGGGTTTAGGGTTTAGGGTTTAGGGTTTAGGGTTTAGGGTTTAGGGTTTAGGGTTTAGGGTTTAGGGTTTAGGGTTTAGGGTTTAGGGTTTAGGGTTTAGGGTTTAGGGTTTAGGGTTTAGGGTTTAGGGTTTAGGGTTTAGGGTTTAGGGTTTAGGGTTTAGGGTTTAGGGTTTAGGGTTTAGGGTTTAGGGTTTAGGGTTTAGGGTTTAGGGTTTAGGGTTTAGGGTTTAGGGTTTAGGGTTTAGGGTTTAGGGTTTAGGGTTTAGGGTTTAGGGTTTAGGGTTTAGGGTTTAGGGTTTAGGGTTTAGGGTTTAGGGTTTAGGGTTTAGGGTTTAGGGTTTAGGGTTTAGGGTTTAGGGTTTAGGGTTTAGGGTTTAGGGTTTAGGGTTTAGGGTTTAGGGTTTAGGGTTTAGGGTTTAGGGTTTAGGGTTTAGGGTTTAGGGTTTAGGGTTTAGGGTTTAGGGTTTAGGGTTTAGGGTTTAGGGTTTAGGGTTTAGGGTTTGTTTAGGGTTTAGGGTTTAGGGTTTAGGGTTTAGGGTTTAGGGTTTAGGGTTTAGGGTTTAGGGTTTAGGGTTTAGGGTTTAGGGTTTAGGGTTTAGGGTTTAGGGTTTAGGGTTTAGGGTTTAGGGTTTAGGGTTTAGGGTTTAGGGTTTAGGGTTTAGGGTTTAGGGTTTAGGGTTTAGGGTTTAGGGTTTAGGGTTTAGGGTTTAGGGTTTAGGGTTTAGGGTTTAGGGTTTAGGGTTTAGGGTTTAGGGTTTAGGGTTTAGGGTTTAGGGTTTAGGGTTTAGGGTTTAGGGTTTAGGGTTTAGGGTTTAGGGTTTAGGGTTTAGGGTTTAGGGTTTAGGGTTTAGGGTTTAGGGTTTAGGGTTTAGGGTTTAGGGTTTAGGGTTTAGGGTTTAGGGTTTAGGGTTTAGGGTTTAGGGTTTAGGGTTTAGGGTTTAGGGTTTAGGGTTTAGGGTTTAGGGTTTAGGGTTTAGGGTTTAGGGTTTAGGGTTTAGGGTTTAGGGTTTAGGGTTTAGGGTTTAGGGTTTAGGGTTTAGGGTTTAGGGTTTAGGGTTTAGGGTTTAGGGTTTAGGGTTTAGGGTTTAGGGTTTAGGGTTTAGGGTTTAGGGTTTAGGGTTTAGGGTTTAGGGTTTAGGGTTTAGGGTTTAGGGTTTAGGGTTTAGGGTTTAGGGTTTAGGGTTTAGGGTTTAGGGTTTAGGGTTTAGGGTTTAGGGTTTAGGGTTTAGGGTTTAGGGTTTAGGGTTTAGGGTTTAGGGTTTAGGGTTTAGGGTTTAGGGTTTAGGGTTTAGGGTTTAGGGTTTAGGGTTTAGGGTTTAGGGTTTAGGGTTTAGGGTTTAGGGTTTAGGGTTTAGGGTTTAGGGTTTAGGGTTTAGGGTTTAGGGTTTAGGGTTTAGGGTTTAGGGTTTAGGGTTTAGGGTTTAGGGTTTAGGGTTTAGGGTTTAGGGTTTAGGGTTTAGGGTTTAGGGTTTAGGGTTTAGGGTTTAGGGTTTAGGGTTTAGGGTTTAGGGTTTAGGGTTTAGGGTTTAGGGTTTAGGGTTTAGGGTTTAGGGTTTAGGGTTTAGGGTTTAGGGTTTAGGGTTTAGGGTTTAGGGTTTAGGGTTTAGGGTTTAGGGTTTAGGGTTTAGGGTTTAGGGTTTAGGGTTTAGGGTTTAGGGTTTAGGGTTTAGGGTTTAGGGTTTAGGGTTTAGGGTTTAGGGTTTAGGGTTTAGGGTTTAGGGTTTAGGGTTTAGGGTTTAGGGTTTAGGGTTTAGGGTTTAGGGTTTAGGGTTTAGGGTTTAGGGTTTAGGGTTTAGGGTTTAGGGTTTAGGGTTTAGGGTTTAGGGTTTAGGGTTTAGGGTTTAGGGTTTAGGGTTTAGGGTTTAGGGTTTAGGGTTTAGGGTTTAGGGTTTAGGGTTTAGGGTTTAGGGTTTAGGGTTTAGGGTTTAGGGTTTAGGGTTTAGGGTTTAGGGTTTAGGGTTTAGGGTTTAGGGTTTAGGGTTTAGGGTTTAGGGTTTAGGGTTTAGGGTTTAGGGTTTAGGGTTTAGGGTTTAGGGTTTAGGGTTTAGGGTTTAGGGTTTAGGGTTTAGGGTTTAGGGTTTAGGGTTTAGGGTTTAGGGTTTAGGGTTTAGGGTTTAGGGTTTAGGGTTTAGGGTTTAGGGTTTAGGGTTTAGGGTTTAGGGTTTAGGGTTTAGGGTTTAGGGTTTAGGGTTTAGGGTTTAGGGTTTAGGGTTTAGGGTTTAGGGTTTAGGGTTTAGGGTTTAGGGTTTAGGGTTTAGGGTTTAGGGTTTAGGGTTTAGGGTTTAGGGTTTAGGGTTTAGGGTTTAGGGTTTAGGGTTTAGGGTTTAGGGTTTAGGGTTTAGGGTTTAGGGTTTAGGGTTTAGGGTTTAGGGTTTAGGGTTTAGGGTTTAGGGTTTAGGGTTTAGGGTTTAGGGTTTAGGGTTTAGGGTTTAGGGTTTAGGGTTTAGGGTTTAGGGTTTAGGGTTTAGGGTTTAGGGTTTAGGGTTTAGGGTTTAGGGTTTAGGGTTTAGGGTTTAGGGTTTAGGGTTTAGGGTTTAGGGTTTAGGGTTTAGGGTTTAGGGTTTAGGGTTTAGGGTT
Organism: Mangifera indica; assembly: GCF_011075055.1. NCBI lineage: Eukaryota > Viridiplantae > Streptophyta > Magnoliopsida > Sapindales > Anacardiaceae > Mangifera > Mangifera indica. The sequence continues at coordinate 9,661 of NW_025401276.1, read as the reverse complement.
TAGGGTTTAGGGTTTAGGGTTTAGGGTTTAGGGTTTAGGGTTTAGGGTTTAGGGTTTAGGGTTTAGGGTTTAGGGTTTAGGGTTTAGGGTTTAGGGTTTAGGGTTTAGGGTTTAGGGTTTAGGGTTTAGGGTTTAGGGTTTAGGGTTTAGGGTTTAGGGTTTAGGGTTTAGGGTTTAGGGTTTAGGGTTTAGGGTTTAGGGTTTAGGGTTTAGGGTTTAGGGTTTAGGGTTTAGGGTTTAGGGTTTAGGGTTTAGGGTTTAGGGTTTAGGGTTTAGGGTTTAGGGTTTAGGGTTTAGGGTTTAGGGTTTAGGGTTTAGGGTTTAGGGTTTAGGGTTTAGGGTTTAGGGTTTAGGGTTTAGGGTTTAGGGTTTAGGGTTTAGGGTTTAGGGTTTAGGGTTTAGGGTTTAGGGTTTAGGGTTTAGGGTTTAGGGTTTAGGGTTTAGGGTTTAGGGTTTAGGGTTTAGGGTTTAGGGTTTAGGGTTTAGGGTTTAGGGTTTAGGGTTTAGGGTTTAGGGTTTAGGGTTTAGGGTTTAGGGTTTAGGGTTTAGGGTTTAGGGTTTAGGGTTTAGGGTTTAGGGTTTAGGGTTTAGGGTTTAGGGTTTAGGGTTTAGGGTTTAGGGTTTAGGGTTTAGGGTTTAGGGTTTAGGGTTTAGGGTTTAGGGTTTAGGGTTTAGGGTTTAGGGTTTAGGGTTTAGGGTTTAGGGTTTAGGGTTTAGGGTTTAGGGTTTAGGGTTTAGGGTTTAGGGTTTAGGGTTTAGGGTTTAGGGTTTAGGGTTTAGGGTTTAGGGTTTAGGGTTTAGGGTTTAGGGTTTAGGGTTTAGGGTTTAGGGTTTAGGGTTTAGGGTTTAGGGTTTAGGGTTTAGGGTTTAGGGTTTAGGGTTTAGGGTTTAGGGTTTAGGGTTTAGGGTTTAGGGTTTAGGGTTTAGGGTTTAGGGTTTAGGGTTTAGGGTTTAGGGTTTAGGGTTTAGGGTTTAGGGTTTAGGGTTTAGGGTTTAGGGTTTAGGGTTTAGGGTTTAGGGTTTAGGGTTTAGGGTTTAGGGTTTAGGGTTTAGGGTTTAGGGTTTAGGGTTTAGGGTTTAGGGTTTAGGGTTTAGGGTTTAGGGTTTAGGGTTTAGGGTTTAGGGTTTAGGGTTTAGGGTTTAGGGTTTAGGGTTTAGGGTTTAGGGTTTAGGGTTTAGGGTTTAGGGTTTAGGGTTTAGGGTTTAGGGTTTAGGGTTTAGGGTTTAGGGTTTAGGGTTTAGGGTTTAGGGTTTAGGGTTTAGGGTTTAGGGTTTAGGGTTTAGGGTTTAGGGTTTAGGGTTTTTTAGGGTTTAGGGTTTAGGGTTTAGGGTTTAGGGTTTAGGGTTTAGGGTTTAGGGTTTAGGGTTTAGGGTTTAGGGTTTAGGGTTTAGGGTTTAGGGTTTAGGGTTTAGGGTTTAGGGTTTAGGGTTTAGGGTTTAGGGTTTAGGGTTTAGGGTTTAGGGTTTAGGGTTTAGGGTTTAGGGTTTAGGGTTTAGGGTTTAGGGTTTAGGGTTTAGGGTTTAGGGTTTAGGGTTTAGGGTTTAGGGTTTAGGGTTTAGGGTTTAGGGTTTAGGGTTTAGGGTTTAGGGTTTAGGGTTTAGGGTTTAGGGTTTAGGGTTTAGGGTTTAGGGTTTAGGGTTTAGGGTTTAGGGTTTAGGGTTTAGGGTTTAGGGTTTAGGGTTTAGGGTTTAGGGTTTAGGGTTTAGGGTTTAGGGTTTAGGGTTTAGGGTTTAGGGTTTAGGGTTTAGGGTTTAGGGTTTAGGGTTTAGGGTTTAGGGTTTAGGGTTTAGGGTTTAGGGTTTAGGGTTTAGGGTTTAGGGTTTAGGGTTTAGGGTTTAGGGTTTAGGGTTTAGGGTTTAGGGTTTAGGGTTTAGGGTTTAGGGTTTAGGGTTTAGGGTTTAGGGTTTAGGGTTTAGGGTTTAGGGTTTAGGGTTTAGGGTTTAGGGTTTAGGGTTTAGGGTTTAGGGTTTAGGGTTTAGGGTTTAGGGTTTAGGGTTTAGGGTTTAGGGTTTAGGGTTTAGGGTTTAGGGTTTAGGGTTTAGGGTTTAGGGTTTAGGGTTTAGGGTTTAGGGTTTAGGGTTTAGGGTTTAGGGTTTAGGGTTTAGGGTTTAGGGTTTAGGGTTTAGGGTTTAGGGTTTAGGGTTTAGGGTTTAGGGTTTA
>NW_025401275.1:0-16207 GCF_011075055.1 Mangifera indica | reverse complement strand
GGCGTAAGCCGACCAGTTTGTAAACTGACTGGGGGCGGACGCCGAACAGTTTGTAAACTGACTGAGGCGTAAGCCGACCAGTTTGTAAACTGACTGGGGGGACGCCGAACAGTTTGTAAACTGACTGAGGGCGTAAGCCGACCAGTTTGTAAACTGACTGGGGGTGGACGCCGAACAGTTTGTAAACTGACTGAGGGCGTAAGCCGACCAGTTTGTAAACTGACTGGGGGCGGACGCCGAACAGTTTGTAAACTGACTGAGGGCGTAAGCCGACCAGTTTGTAAACTGACTGGGGCGGACGCCGAACAGTTTGTAAACTGACTGAGGGCGTAAGCCGACCAGTTTGTAAACTGACTGGGGTGGACGCCGAACAGTTTGTAAACTGACTGAGGGCGTAAGCCGACCAGTTTGTAAACTGACTGGGGGCGGACGCCGAACAGTTTGTAAACTGACTGAGGGCGTAAGCCGACCAGTTTGTAAACTGACTGGGGGCGGACGCCGAACAGTTTGTAAACTGACTGAGGGCGTAAGCCGACCAGTTTGTAAACTGACTGGGGGCGGACGCCGAACAGTTTGTAAACTGACTGAGGGCGTAAGCCGACCAGTTTGTAAACTGACTGGGGTGGACGCCGAACAGTTTGTAAACTGACTGAGGGCGTAAGCCGACCAGTTTGTAAACTGACTGGGGGCGGACGCCGAACAGTTTGTAAACTGACTGGGGGGCGAAGCCGACCAGTTTGTAAACTGACTGGGGGCGGACGCCGAACAGTTTGTAAACTGACTGAGGGCGTAAGCCGACCAGTTTGTAAACTGACTGGGGCGTACGCCGAACAGTTTGTAAACTGACTGAGGGCGTAAGCCGACCAGTTTGTAAACTGACTGGGGGCGGACGCCGAACAGTTTGTAAACTGACTGAGGCGTAAGCCGACCAGTTTGTAAACTGACTGGGGTGGACGCCGAACAGTTTGTAAACTGACTGAGGGCGTAAGCCGACCATTTGTAAACTGACTGGGGTGGACGCCGAACAGTTTGTAAACTGACTGAGGGCGTAAGCCGACCAGTTTGTAAACTGACTGGGGCGGACGCCGAACAGTTTGTAAACTGACTGAGGGCGTAAGCCGACCAGTTTGTAAACTGACTGGGGGCGGACGCCGAACAGTTTGTAAAACTGACTGAGGGCGTAAGCCGACCAGTTTGTAAACTGACTGGGGCGGACGCCGAACAGTTTGTAAACTGACTGAGGGCGTAAGCCGACCAGTTTGTAAACTGACTGGGGGCGGACGCCGAACAGTTTTGTAAACTGACTGAGGGCGTAAGCCGACCAGTTTGTAAACTGACTGGGGCGGACGCCGAACAGTTTGTAAACTGACTGAGGGCGTAAGCCGACCAGTTTGTAAACTGACTGGGGCGGACGCCGAACAGTTTGTAAACTGACTGAGGGCGTAAGCCGACCAGTTTGTAACTGACTGGGGGGGGACGCCGAACAGTTGTAAACTGACTGAGGGCGTAAGCCGACCAGTTTGTAAACTGACTGGGGCGGACGCCGAACAGTTTGTAAACTGACTGAGGGCGTAAGCCGACCAGTTTGTAAACTGACTGGGGCGGACGCCGAACAGTTTGTAAACTGACTGAGGGCGTAAGCCGACCAGTTTGTAAACTGACTGGGGGGGACGCCGAACAGTTTGTAAACTGACTGAGGGCGTAAGCCGACCAGTTTGTAAACTGACTGGGGGCGGACGCCGAACAGTTTGTAAACTGACTGAGGGCGTAAGCCGACCAGTTTGTAAACTGACTGGGGCGGACGCCGAACAGTTTGTAAACTGACTGAGGCGTAAGCCGACCAGTTTGTAAACTGACTGGGGGTGGACGCCGAACAGTTTGTAAACTGACTGAGGGCGTAAGCCGACCAGTTTGTAAACTGACTGGGGGCGGACGCCGAACAGTTTGTAAACTGACCGTGGGGGACGCCGAACAGTTTGTAAACTGACTGAGGGCGTAAGCCGACCAGTTTGTAAACTGACTGGGGGCGGACGCCGAACAGTTTGTAAACTGACTGAGGGCGTAAGCCGACCAGTTTGTAAACTGACTGGGGGCGGACGCCGAACAGTTTGTAAACTGACTGAGGGCGTAAGCCGACCAGTTTGTAAACTGACTGGGGGCGACGCCGAACAGTTTGTAAACTGACTGAGGGCGTAAGCCGACCAGTTTGTAAACTGACTGGGGGCGGACGCCGAACAGTTTGTAAACTGACTGAGGGCGTAAGCCGACCAGTTTGTAAACTGACTGGGGGCGGACGCCGAACAGTTTGTAAACTGACTGAGGGCGTAAGCCGACCAGTTTGTAAACTGACTGGGGGCGGACGCCGAACAGTTTGTAAACTGACTGAGGGCGTAAGCCGACCAGTTTGTAAACTGACTGGGGGGACGCCCGAACAGTTTGTAAACTGACTGAGGGCGTAAGCCGACCAGTTTGTAAACTGACTGGGGCGGACGCCGAACAGTTTGTAAACTGACTGAGGGCGTAAGCCGACCAGTTTGTAAACTGACTGGGGGCGGACGCCGAACAGTTTGTAAACTGACTGAGGGCGTAAGCCGACCAGTTTGTAAACTGACTGGGGGCGGACGCCGAACAGTTTGTAAACTGACTGAGGGCGTAAGCCGACCAGTTTGTAAACTGACTGGGGGTGGACGCCGAACAGTTTGTAAACTGACTGAGGGCGTAAGCCGACCAGTTTGTAAACTGACTGGGGGCGGACGCCGAACAGTTTGTAAACTGACTGAGGGCGTAAGCCGACCAGTTTGTAAACTGACTGAGGGCGTAAGCCGACCAGTTTGTAAACTGACTGGGGGCGGACGCCGAACAGTTTGTAAACTGACTGAGGGCGTAAGCCGACCAGTTTGTAAACTGACTGGGGGCGGACGCCGAACAGTTTGTAAACTGACTGAGGGCGTAAGCCGACCAGTTTGTAAACTGACTGGGCGGACGCCGAACAGTTTGTAAACTGACTGAGGGCGTAAGCCGACCAGTTTGTAAACTGACTGGGGCGCGCCGAACAGTTTGTAAAACTGACTGAGGGCGTAAGCCGACCAGTTTGTAAACTGACTGGGGGTGGACGCCGAACAGTTTGTAAACTGACTGAGGGCGTAAGCCGACCAGTTTGTAAACTGACTGGGGGCGGACGCCGAACAGTTTTGTAAACTGACTGAGGGCGTAAGCCGACCAGTTTGTAAACTGACTGGGGGCGGACGCCGAACAGTTTGTAAACTGACTGAGGGCGTAAGCCGACCAGTTTGTAAACTGACTGGGGGCGGACGCCGAACAGTTTGTAAACTGACTGAGGGCGTAAGCCGACCAGTTTGTAAACTGACTGGGGTGGACGCCGAACAGTTTGTAAACTGACTGAGGGCGTAAGCCGACCAGTTTGTAAACTGACTGGGGGCGGACGCCGAACAGTTTGTAAACTGACTGGGGCGTAAGCCGACCAGTTTGTAAACTGACTGGGGGCGGACGCCGAACAGTTTGTAAACTGACTGAGGGCGTAAGCCGACCAGTTTGTAAACTGACTGGGGGGCGGACGCCGAACAGTTTGTAAACTGACTGAGGGCGTAAGCCGACAGTTTGTAAACTGACTGGGGGTGGACGCCGAACAGTTTGTAAACTGACTGAGGGCGTAAGCCGACCAGTTTGTAAACTGACTGGGGGTGGACGCCGAACAGTTTGTAAACTGACTGAGGGCGTAAGCCGACCAGTTTGTAAACTGACTGGGGGCGGACGCCGAACAGTTTGTAAACTGACTGAGGCGTAAGCCGACCAGTTTGTAAACTGAGGGGGCGGACGCCGAACAGTTTGTAAACTGACTGAGGGCGTAAGCCGACAGTTTGTAAACTGACTGGGGGGACGCCGAACAGTTTGTAAACTGACTGAGGGCGTAAGCCGACCAGTTTGTAAACTGACTGGGGGCGGACGCCGAACAGTTTGTAAACTGACTGAGGGGTAAGCCGACCTGTTTGTAAACTGACTGGGGGCGGACGCCGAACAGTTTGTTAACTGACTGAGGGCGTAAGCCGACCAGTTTGTAAACTGACTGGGGTGGACGCGAACAGTTTGTAATATGACTGAGGGCGTAAGCCGAACAGTTTGTAAACTGACTGGGGGCGGACGCCGAACAGTTTGTAAACTGACTGAGGGCGTAAGCCGACCAGTTTGTAAACTGACTGGGGGTGGGACGACCGAACAGTTTGTAAACTGACTGAGGGCGTAAGCCGACCAGTTTGTAAACTGACTGGGGCGGACGCCGAACAGTTTGTAAACTGACTGAGGGCGTAAGCGACCAGTTTGTAAACTGACTGGGGGTGGACGCCGAACAGTTTGTAAACTGACTGAGGCGTAAGCCGACAGTTTGTAAACTGACTGGGGGCGGACGCCGAACAGTTTGTAAACTGACTGAGGGCGTAAGCCGACCAGTTTGTAAACTGACTGGGGGTGGACGCCGAACAGTTTGTAAACTGACTGAGGGCGTAAGCCGACCAGTTTGTAAACTGACTGGGGGGGACGCCGAACAGTTTGTAAACTGACTGAGGGCGTAAGCCGACCAGTTTGTAAACTGACTGGGGGCGGACGCCGAACAGTTTGTAAACTGACTGAGGGCGTAAGCCGACCAGTTTGTAAACTGACTGGGGGCGGACGCCGAACAGTTTGTAAACTGACTGAGGGCGTAAGCCGACCAGTTTGTAAACTGACTGGGGGCGGACGCCGAACAGTTTGTAACTGACTGAGGGCGTAAGCCGACCAGTTTGTAAACTGACTGGGGGTGGACGACCGACAGTTTGTAAACTGACTGGGGGGGACGCCGAACAGTTTTGTAAACTGACTGAGGGCGTAAGCCGACCAGTTTGTAAACTGACTGGGGGCGGACGCCGAACAGTTTGTAAACTGACTGAGGGCGTAAGCCGACCAGTTTGTAAACTGACTGGGGGTGGACGCCGAACAGTTTGTAAACTGACTGAGGGCGTAAGCCGACCAGTTTGTAAACTGACTGGGGGCGGACGCCGAACAGTTTGTAAAACTGACTGAGGGCGTAAGCCGACCAGTTTGTAACTGACTGGGGGCGGACGCCGAACAGTTTGTAAACTGACTGAGGGCGTAAGCCGACCAGTTTGTAAACTGACTGGGGGGCGGACGCCGAACAGTTTGTAAACTGATGAGGGCGTAGAGCCGAACAGTTTGTAAACTGACTGGGGGGACGCCGAACAGTTTGTAAACTGACTGAGGGCGTAAGCCGACCAGTTTGTAAACTGACTGGGGGCGGACGCCGAACAGTTTGTAAACTGACTGAGGGCGTAAGCCGACCAGTTTGTAAACTGACTGGGGGCGGACGCCGAACAGTTTGTAAACTGACTGAGGGCGTAAGCCGACCAGTTTGTAAACTGACTGGGGGCGGACGCCGAACAGTTTGTAAACTGACTGAGGGCGTAAGCCGACCAGTTTGTAAACTGACTGGGGGCGGACGCCGAACAGTTTGTAAACTGACTGAGGGCGTAAGCCGACCAGTTTGTAAACTGACTGGGGGCGGACGCCGAACAGTTTGTAAACTGACTGAGGGCGTAAGCCGACCAGTTTGTAAACTGACTGGGGGCGGACGCCGAACAGTTTGTAAACTGACTGAGGGCGTAAGCCGACCAGTTTGTAAACTGACTGGGGGCGGACGCCGAACAGTTTGTAAACTGACTGAGGGCGTAAGCCGACCAGTTTGTAAACTGACTGGGGGCGGACGCCGAACAGTTTGTAAACTGACTGAGGGCGTAAGCCGACCAGTTTGTAAACTGACTGGGGGCGGACGCCGAACAGTTTGTAAACTGACTGAGGGCGTAAGCCGACCAGTTTGTAAACTGACTGGGGGCGGACGCCGAACAGTTTGTAAACTGACTGAGGGCGTAAGCCGACCAGTTTGTAAACTGACTGGGGCGGAAGCCGAACAGTTTGTTGTAAACTGACTGAGGGCGTAAGCCGACCAGTTTGTAAACTGACTGGGGGTGGACGCCGAACAGTTTGTAAACTGACTGAGGGCGTAAGCCGACCAGTTTGTAAACTGACTGGGGGCGGACGCCGAACAGTTTGTAAACTGACTGAGGGCGTAAGCCGACCAGTTTGTAAACTGACTGGGGGCGGACGCCGAACAGTTTGTAAACTGACTGAGGGCGTAAGCCGACCAGTTTGTAAACTGACTGGGGGCGGACGCCGAACAGTTTGTAAACTGACTGAGGGCGTAAGCCGACCAGTTTGTAAACTGACTGGGGGCGGACGCCGAACAGTTTGTAAACTGACTGAGGGCGTAAGCCGACCAGTTTGTAAACTGACTGGGGGCGGACGCCGAACAGTTTGTAAACTGACTGAGGGCGTAAGCCGACCAGTTTGTAAACTGACTGGGGGCGGACGCCGAACAGTTTGTAAACTGACTGAGGGCGTAAGCCGACCAGTTTGTAAACTGACTGGGGGTGGACGCCGAACAGTTTGTAAACTGACTGAGGGCGTAAGCCGACCAGTTTGTAAACTGACTGGGGGCGGACGCCGAACAGTTTGTAAACTGACTGAGGGCGTAAGCCGACCAGTTTGTAAACTGACTGGGGGCGGACGCCGAACAGTTTGTAAACTGACTGAGGGCGTAAGCCGACCAGTTTGTAAACTGACTGGGGGTGGACGCCGAACAGTTTGTAAACTGACTGAGGGCGTAAGCCGACCAGTTTGTAAACTGACTGGGGGTGGACGCCGAACAGTTTGTAAACTGACCGGGGGGGGACGCCGAACAGTTTGTAAACTGACTGAGGGCGTAAGCCGACCAGTTTGTAAACTGACTGGGGGCGGACGCCGAACAGTTTGTAAACTGACTGAGGGCGTAAGCCGACCAGTTTGTAAACTGACTGGGGGCGGACGCCGAACAGTTTGTAAACTGACTGAGGGCGTAAGCCGACCAGTTTGTAAACTGACTGGGGCGGACGCCGAACAGTTTGTAAACTGACTGAGGGCGTAAGCCGACCAGTTTGTAAACTGACTGGGGGTGGACGCCGAACAGTTTGTAAACTGACTGAGGGCGTAAGCCGACCAGTTTGTAAACTGACTGGGGGCGGACGCCGAACAGTTTGTAAACTGACTGAGGGCGTAAGCCGACCAGTTTGTAAACTGACTGGGGGCGGACGCCGAACAGTTTGTAAACTGACTGAGGGCGTAAGCCGACCAGTTTGTAAACTGACTGGGGGCGGACGCCGAACAGTTTGTAAACTGACTGAGGGCGTAAGCCGACCAGTTTGTAAACTGACTGGGGGCGGACGCCGAACAGTTTGTAAACTGACTGAGGGCGTAAGCCGACCAGTTTGTAAACTGACTGGGGGCGGACGCCGAACAGTTTGTAAACTGACTGAGGGCGTAAGCCGACCAGTTTGTAAACTGACTGGGGGTGGACGCCGAACAGTTTGTAAACTGACTGAGGGCGTAAGCCGACCAGTTTGTAAACTGACTGGGGGCGGACGCCGAACAGTTTGTAAACTGACTGAGGGCGTAAGCCGACCAGTTTGTAAACTGACTGAGGGCGGACGCCGAACAGTTTGTAAACTGACTGGGGGCGGACGCCGAACAGTTTGTAAACTGACTGAGGGCGTAAGCCGACCAGTTTGTAAACTGACTGGGGGCGGACGCCGAACAGTTTGTAAACTGACTGAGGGCGTAAGCCGACCAGTTTGTAAACTGACTGGGGGCGGACGCCGAACAGTTTGTAAACTGACTGAGGGCGTAAGCCGACCAGTTTGTAAACTGACTGGGGGCGGACGCCGAACAGTTTGTAAACTGACTGAGGGCGTAAGCCGACCAGTTTGTAAACTGACTGGGGGCGGACGCCGAACAGTTTGTAAACTGACTGAGGGCGTAAGCCGACCAGTTTGTAAACTGACTGGGGGCGGACGCCGAACAGTTTGTAAACTGACTGAGGGCGTAAGCCGACCAGTTTGTAAACTGACTGGGGGCGGACGCCGAACAGTTTGTAAACTGACTGAGGGCGTAAGCCGACCAGTTTGTAAACTGACTGGGGGCGGACGCCGAACAGTTTGTAAACTGACTGAGGGCGTAAGCCGACCAGTTTGTAAACTGACTGGGGGCGGACGCCGAACAGTTTGTAAACTGACTGGGGGCGGAAGCCGAACAGTTTGTAAACTGACTGAGGGCGTAAGCCGACCAGTTTGTAAACTGACTGGGGGCGGACGCCGAACAGTTTGTAAACTGACTGAGGGCGTAAGCCGACCAGTTTGTAAACTGACTGGGGGCGGACGCCGAACAGTTTGTAAACTGACTGAGGGCGTAAGCCGACCAGTTTGTAAACTGACTGGGGGCGGACGCCGAACAGTTTGTAAACTGACTGAGGGCGTAAGCCGACCAGTTTGTAAACTGACTGGGGGCGGACGCCGAACAGTTTGTAAACTGACTGAGGGCGTAAGCCGACCAGTTTGTAAACTGACTGGGGGCGGACGCCGAACAGTTTGTAAACTGACTGAGGGCGTAAGCCGACCAGTTTGTAAACTGACTGGGGGCGGACGCCGAACAGTTTGTAAACTGACTGAGGGCGTAAGCCGACCAGTTTGTAAACTGACTGGGGGCGGACGCCGAACAGTTTGTAAACTGACTGAGGGCGTAAGCCGACCAGTTTGTAAACTGACTGGGGGCGGACGCCGAACAGTTTGTAAACTGACTGAGGGCGTAAGCCGACCAGTTTGTAAACTGACTGGGGGCGGACGCCGAACAGTTTGTAAACTGACTGAGGGCGTAAGCCGACCAGTTTGTAAACTGACTGGGGGCGGACGCCGAACAGTTTGTAAACTGACTGAGGGCGTAAGCCGACCAGTTTGTAAACTGACTGGGGGCGGACGCCGAACAGTTTGTAAACTGACTGAGGGCGTAAGCCGACCAGTTTGTAAACTGACTGGGGGCGGACGCCGAACAGTTTGTAAACTGACTGAGGGCGTAAGCCGACCAGTTTGTAAACTGACTGGGGGCGGACGCCGAACAGTTTGTAAACTGACTGAGGGCGTAAGCCGACCAGTTTGTAAACTGACTGGGGGCGGACGCCGAACAGTTTGTAAACTGACTGAGGGCGTAAGCCGACCAGTTTGTAAACTGACTGGGGCGGACGCCGAACAGTTTGTAAACTGACTGAGGGCGTAAGCCGACCAGTTTGTAAACTGACTGGGGGCGGACGCCGAACAGTTTGTAAACTGACTGAGGGCGTAAGCCGACCAGTTTGTAAACTGACTGGGGGCGGACGCCGAACAGTTTGTAAACTGACTGAGGGCGTAAGCCGACCAGTTTGTAAACTGACTGGGGGCGGACGCCGAACAGTTTGTAAACTGACTGAGGGCGTAAGCCGACCAGTTTGTAAACTGACTGGGGGCGGACGCCGAACAGTTTGTAAACTGACTGAGGGCGTAAGCCGACCAGTTTGTAAACTGACTGGGGGCGGACGCCGAACAGTTTGTAAACTGACTGAGGGCGTAAGCCGACCAGTTTGTAAACTGACTGGGGCGGACGCCGAACAGTTTGTAAACTGACTGAGGGCGTAAGCCGACCAGTTTGTAAACTGACTGGGGGCGGACGCCGAACAGTTTGTAAACTGACTGAGGGCGTAAGCCGACCAGTTTGTAAACTGACTGGGGGCGGACGCCGAACAGTTTGTAAACTGACTGAGGGCGTAAGCCGACCAGTTTGTAAACTGACTGGGGGCGGACGCCGAACAGTTTGTAAACTGACTGAGGGCGTAAGCCGACCAGTTTGTAAACTGACTGGGGGCGGACGCCGAACAGTTTGTAAACTGACTGAGGGCGTAAGCCGACCAGTTTGTAAACTGACTGGGGGCGGACGCCGAACAGTTTGTAAACTGACTGAGGGCGTAAGCCGACCAGTTTGTAAACTGACTGGGGGCGGACGCCGAACAGTTTGTAAACTGACTGAGGGCGTAAGCCGACCAGTTTGTAAACTGACTGGGGGCGGACGCCGAACAGTTTGTAAACTGACTGAGGGCGTAAGCCGACCAGTTTGTAAACTGACTGGGGGCGGACGCCGAACAGTTTGTAAACTGACTGAGGGCGTAAGCCGACCAGTTTGTAAACTGACTGGGGGCGGACGCCGAACAGTTTGTAAACTGACTGAGGGCGTAAGCCGACCAGTTTGTAAACTGACTGGGGGCGGACGCCGAACAGTTTGTAAACTGACTGAGGGCGTAAGCCGACCAGTTTGTAAACTGACTGGGGGCGGACGCCGAACAGTTTGTAAACTGACTGAGGGCGTAAGCCGACCAGTTTGTAAACTGACTGGGGGCGGACGCCGAACAGTTTGTAAACTGACTGAGGGCGTAAGCCGACCAGTTTGTAAACTGACTGGGGGCGGACGCCGAACAGTTTGTAAACTGACTGAGGGCGTAAGCCGACCAGTTTGTAAACTGACTGGGGGCGGACGCCGAACAGTTTGTAAACTGACTGAGGGCGTAAGCCGACCAGTTTGTAAACTGACTGGGGGCGGACGCCGAACAGTTTGTAAACTGACTGAGGGCGTAAGCCGACCAGTTTGTAAACTGACTGGGGGTGGGACGCCGAACAGTTTGTAAACTGACTGAGGGCGTAAGCCGACCAGTTTGTAAACTGACTGGGGGCGGACGCCGAACAGTTTGTAAACTGACTGAGGGCGTAAGCCGACCAGTTTGTAAACTGACTGGGGGCGGACGCCGAACAGTTTGTAAACTGACTGAGGGCGTAAGCCGACCAGTTTGTAAACTGACTGGGGGCGGACGCCGAACAGTTTGTAAACTGACTGAGGGCGTAAGCCGACCAGTTTGTAAACTGACTGGGGGCGGACGCCGAACAGTTTGTAAACTGACTGAGGGCGTAAGCCGACCAGTTTGTAAACTGACTGGGGGCGGACGCCGAACAGTTTGTAAACTGACTGAGGGCGTAAGCCGACCAGTTTGTAAACTGACTGAGGGCGTAAGCCGACCAGTTTGTAAACTGACTGGGGGCGGACGCCGAACAGTTTGTAAACTGACTGAGGGCGTAAGCCGACCAGTTTGTAAACTGACTGAGGGCGTAAGCCGACCAGTTTGTAAACTGACTGGGGGCGGACGCCGAACAGTTTGTAAACTGACTGAGGGCGTAAGCCGACCAGTTTGTAAACTGACTGGGGGCGGACGCCGAACAGTTTGTAAACTGACTGAGGGCGTAAGCCGACCAGTTTGTAAACTGACTGGGGGCGGACGCCGAACAGTTTGTAAACTGACTGAGGGCGTAAGCCGACCAGTTTGTAAACTGACTGGGGGCGGACGCCGAACAGTTTGTAAACTGACTGAGGGCGTAAGCCGACCAGTTTGTAAACTGACTGGGGGCGGACGCCGAACAGTTTGTAAACTGACTGAGGGCGTAAGCCGACCAGTTTGTAAACTGACTGGGGGCGGACGCCGAACAGTTTGTAAACTGACTGAGGGCGTAAGCCGACCAGTTTGTAAACTGACTGGGGGTGGACGCCGAACAGTTTGTAAACTGACTGAGGGCGTAAGCCGACCAGTTTGTAAACTGACTGGGGGCGGACGCCGAACAGTTTGTAAACTGACTGAGGGCGTAAGCCGACCAGTTTGTAAACTGACTGGGGGCGGACGCCGAACAGTTTGTAAACTGACTGAGGGCGTAAGCCGACCAGTTTGTAAACTGACTGGGGGCGGACGCCGAACAGTTTGTAAACTGACTGAGGGCGTAAGCCGACCAGTTTGTAAACTGACTGGGGGCGGACGCCGAACAGTTTGTAAACTGACTGAGGGCGTAAGCCGACCAGTTTGTAAACTGACTGGGGGCGGACGCCGAACAGTTTGTAAACTGACTGGGGGCGGACGCCGAACAGTTTGTAAACTGACTGAGGGCGTAAGCCGACCAGTTTGTAAACTGACTGGGGGCGGACGCCGAACAGTTTGTAAACTGACTGAGGGCGTAAGCCGACCAGTTTGTAAACTGACTGGGGGCGGACGCCGAACAGTTTGTAAACTGACTGAGGGCGTAAGCCGACCAGTTTGTAAACTGACTGAGGGCGGACGCCGAACAGTTTGTAAACTGACTGGGGGCGGACGCCGAACAGTTTGTAAACTGACTGAGGGCGTAAGCCGACCAGTTTGTAAACTGACTGGGGGCGGACGCCGAACAGTTTGTAAACTGACTGAGGGCGTAAGCCGACCAGTTTGTAAACTGACTGGGGGTGGACGCCGAACAGTTTGTAAACTGACTGAGGGCGTAAGCCGACCAGTTTGTAAACTGACTGGGGGCGGACGCCGAACAGTTTGTAAACTGACTGAGGGCGTAAGCCGACCAGTTTGTAAACTGACTGGGGGCGGACGCCGAACAGTTTGTAAACTGACTGAGGGCGTAAGCCGACCAGTTTGTAAACTGACTGGGGGCGGACGCCGAACAGTTTGTAAACTGACTGAGGGCGTAAGCCGACCAGTTTGTAAACTGACTGGGGGCGGACGCCGAACAGTTTGTAAACTGACTGAGGGCGTAAGCCGACCAGTTTGTAAACTGACTGGGGGCGGACGCCGAACAGTTTGTAAACTGACTGAGGGCGTAAGCCGACCAGTTTGTAAACTGACTGGGGGGGACGCCGAACAGTTTGTAAACTGACTGAGGGCGTAAGCCGACCAGTTTGTAAACTGACTGGGGCGGACGCCGAACAGTTTGTAAACTGACTGAGGGCGTAAGCCGACCAGTTTGTAAACTGACTGGGGCGGACGCCGAACAGTTTGTAAACTGACTGAGGGCGTAAGCCGACCAGTTTGTAAACTGACTGGGGGCGGACGCCGAACAGTTTGTAAACTGACTGAGGGCGTAAGCCGACCAGTTTGTAAACTGACTGGGGGCGGACGCCGAACAGTTTGTAAACTGACTGAGGGCGTAAGCCGACCAGTTTGTAAACTGACTGGGGGTGGACGCCGAACAGTTTGTAAACTGACTGAGGGCGTAAGCCGACCAGTTTGTAAACTGACTGGGGGCGGACGCCGAACAGTTTGTAAACTGACTGAGGGCGTAAGCCGACCAGTTTGTAAACTGACTGGGGGCGGACGCCGAACAGTTTGTAAACTGACTGAGGGCGTAAGCCGACCAGTTTGTAAACTGACTGGGGGCGGACGCCGAACAGTTTGTAAACTGACTGAGGGCGTAAGCCGACCAGTTTGTAAACTGACTGGGGGCGGACGCCGAACAGTTTGTAAACTGACTGAGGGCGTAAGCCGACCAGTTTGTAAACTGACTGGGGGTGGACGCCGAACAGTTTGTAAACTGACTGAGGGCGTAAGCCGACCAGTTTGTAAACTGACTGGGGGCGGACGCCGAACAGTTTGTAAACTGACTGAGGGCGTAAGCCGACCAGTTTGTAAACTGACTGGGGGCGGACGCCGAACAGTTTGTAAACTGACTGAGGGCGTAAGCCGACCAGTTTGTAAACTGACTGGGGGCGGACGCCGAACAGTTTGTAAACTGACTGAGGGCGTAAGCCGACCAGTTTGTAAACTGACTGGGGGCGGACGCCGAACAGTTTGTAAACTGACTGAGGGCGTAAGCCGACCAGTTTGTAAACTGACTGGGGGTGGACGCCGAACAGTTTGTAAACTGACTGAGGGCGTAAGCCGACCAGTTTGTAAACTGACTGGGGGCGGACGCCGAACAGTTTGTAAACTGACTGAGGGCGTAAGCCGACCAGTTTGTAAACTGACTGGGGGCGGACGCCGAACAGTTTGTAAACTGACTGAGGGCGTAAGCCGACCAGTTTGTAAACTGACTGGGGGCGGACGCCGAACAGTTTGTAAACTGACTGAGGGCGTAAGCCGACCAGTTTGTAAACTGACTGGGGGCGGACGCCGAACAGTTTGTAAACTGACTGAGGGCGTAAGCCGACCAGTTTGTAAACTGACTGGGGGCGGACGCCGAACAGTTTGTAAACTGACTGAGGGCGTAAGCCGACCAGTTTGTAAACTGACTGGGGGCGGACGCCGAACAGTTTGTAAACTGACTGAGGGCGTAAGCCGACCAGTTTGTAAACTGACTGGGGGCGGACGCCGAACAGTTTGTAAACTGACTGAGGGCGTAAGCCGACCAGTTTGTAAACTGACTGGGGGCGGACGCCGAACAGTTTGTAAACTGACTGAGGGCGTAAGCCGACCAGTTTGTAAACTGACTGGGGGCGGACGCCGAACAGTTTGTAAACTGACTGAGGGCGTAAGCCGACCAGTTTGTAAACTGACTGGGGGTGGACGCCGAACAGTTTGTAAACTGACTGAGGGCGTAAGCCGACGTTTGTTTGTAAATGACTGGGGGCGGGACGCCGAACAGTTTGTGTAAACTGACTGGGGGCGGACGCCGAACAGTTTGTAAACTGACTGAGGGGCGTAAGCCGACCAGTTTGTAAACTGACTGGGGGCGGACGCCGAACAGTTTGTAAACTGACTGAGGGCGTAAGCCGACCAGTTTGTAAACTGACTGGGGGCGGACGCCGAACAGTTTGTAAACTGACTGAGGGCGTAAGCCGACCAGTTTGTAAACTGACTGGGGGCGGACGCCGAACAGTTTGTAAACTGACTGAGGGCGTAAGCCGACCAGTTTGTAAACTGACTGGGGGTGGACGCCGAACAGTTTGTAAACTGACTGAGGCGTAAGCCGACCAGTTTGTAAACTGACTGGGGGCGGACGCCGAACAGTTTGTAAACTGACTGAGGGCGTAAGCCGACCAGTTTGTAAACTGACTGGGGGCGGACGCCGAACAGTTTGTAAACTGACTGAGGGCGTAAGCCGACCAGTTTGTAAACTGACTGGGGCGGACGCCGAACAGTTTGTAAACTGACTGAGGGCGTAAGCCGACCAGTTTGTAAACTGACTGGGGGCGGGACGCCGAACAGTTTGTAAACTGACTGAGGGCGTAGCCGACCAGTTTGTAAACTGACTGGGGGCGGACGCCGAACAGTTTGTAAACTGACTGAGGGCGTAAGCCGACCAGTTTGTAAACTGACTGGGGGCGGACGCCGAACAGTTTGTAAACTGACTGAGGGCGTAAGCCGACCAGTTTGTAAACTGACTGGGGGCGGACGCCGAACAGTTTGTAAACATGACTGAGGGCGTAAGCCGACCAGTTTGTAAACTGACTGGGGGCGGACGCCGAACAGTTTGTAACTGACTGAGGGCGTAAGCCGACCAGTTTGTAAACTGACTGGGGGCGGGACGCCGAACAGTTTGTAAACTGACTGAGGGCGTAAGCCGACCAGTTTGTAAACTGACTGGGGGCGGACGCCGAAACGTTTGTAAACTGACTGAGGGCGTAAGCGACCAGTTTGTAAACTGACTGGGGGCGGACGCCGAAACAGTTTGTAAACTGACTGAGGGCGTAAGCCGACCAGTTTGTAAACTGACTGGGGGCGGACGCGAACAGTTTGTAAACTGATGAGGGCGTAAGCCGACAGTTTGTAAATGACTGGGGGAGGACGCCGAACAGTTTGTAAACTGACTGAGGGCGTAAGCCGACCGTTTGTTAACTGATGGGGGCGGACGCACCGAACAGTTTGTAAACTGACTGAGGGCGTAGGACCAGTTTGTAAAACTGACTGGGGGCGACGCCCGAACAGTTTGTAAACTGACTGAGGGCGTAAGCCGACCAGTTTGTAAACTGACTGGGGGTGGACGACGAACAAGTTTGTAAACTGACTGAGGGCGTAAGCCGAACAGTTTGTAAACTGACTGGGGGCGGACGCCGAACAGTTTGTAAATGTCTGAGGGCGTAAGCCGACCAGTTTGTAAACTGACTGGGGGTGGACGCCGAACAGTTTGTAAACTGATCTGAGGGCGTAAGCCAACCAGTTTGTAAACTGACTGGGGGCGGACGCCGAAACAGTTTGTAAACTGACTGAGGGCGTAAGCCGACCAGTTTGTAAACTGACTGGGGGCGGACGCCGAACAGTTTGTTAACTGACTGAGGGCGTAAGCCGACCAGTTTGTAAACTGACTGGGGGCGGACGCCGAACAGTTTGTAAACTGACTGAGGGCGTAAGGCGACCAGTTTGTAAACTGACTGGGGCGGACGCCGAACAGTTTGTAAACTGACTGAGGGCGTAAGCCGACCAGTTTGTAAACTGATGGGGGCGGACGCCGAACAGTTT
>NW_025401274.1:5000-10000 GCF_011075055.1 Mangifera indica | reverse complement strand
ACCCTAAACCCTAAACCCTAAACCCTAAACCCTAAACCCTAAACCCTAAACCCTAAACCCTAAACCCTAAACCCTAAACCCTAAACCCTAAACCCTAAACCCTAAACCCTAAACCCTAAACCCTAAACCCTAAACCCTAAACCCTAAACCCTAAACCCTAAACCCTAAACCCTAAACCCTAAACCCTAAACCCTAAACCCTAAACCCTAAACCCTAAACCCTAAACCCTAAACCCTAAACCCTAAACCCTAAACCCTAAACCCTAAACCCTAAACCCTAAACCCTAAACCCTAAACCCTAAACCCTAAACCCTAAACCCTAAACCCTAAACCCTAAACCCTAAACCCTAAACCCTAAACCCTAAACCCTAAACCCTAAACCCTAAACCCTAAACCCTAAACCCTAAACCCTAAACCCTAAACCCTAAACCCTAAACCCTAAACCCTAAACCCTAAACCCTAAACCCTAAACCCTAAACCCTAAACCCTAAACCCTAAACCCTAAACCCTAAACCCTAAACCCTAAACCCTAAACCCTAAACCCTAAACCCTAAACCCTAAACCCTAAACCCTAAACCCTAAACCCTAAACCCTAAACCCTAAACCCTAAACCCTAAACCCTAAACCCTAAACCCTAAACCCTAAACCCTAAACCCTAAACCCTAAACCCTAAACCCTAAACCCTAAACCCTAAACCCTAAACCCTAAACCCTAAACCCTAAACCCTAA
Source organism: Mangifera indica (assembly GCF_011075055.1). Classification (NCBI taxonomy): domain Eukaryota; kingdom Viridiplantae; phylum Streptophyta; class Magnoliopsida; order Sapindales; family Anacardiaceae; genus Mangifera; species Mangifera indica. The sequence goes on along the minus strand of NW_025401274.1, from coordinate 9,272 downwards.
ACCCTAAACCCTAAACCCTAAACCCTAAACCCTAAACCCTAAACCCTAAACCCTAAACCCTAAACCCTAAACCCTAAACCCTAAACCCTAAACCCTAAACCCTAAACCCTAAACCCTAAACCCTAAACCCTAAACCCTAAACCCTAAACCCTAAACCCTAAACCCTAAACCCTAAACCCTAAACCCTAAACCCTAAACCCTAAACCCTAAACCCTAAACCCTAAACCCTAAACCCTAAACCCTAAACCCTAAACCCTAAACCCTAAACCCTAAACCCTAAACCCTAAACCCTAAACCCTAAACCCTAAACCCTAAACCCTAAACCCTAAACCCTAAACCCTAAACCCTAAACCCTAAACCCTAAACCCTAAACCCTAAACCCTAAACCCTAAACCCTAAACCCTAAACCCTAAACCCTAAACCCTAAACCCTAAACCCTAAACCCTAAACCCTAAACCCTAAACCCTAAACCCTAAACCCTAAACCCTAAACCCTAAAAAACCCTAAACCCTAAACCCTAAACCCTAAACCCTAAACCCTAAACCCTAAACCCTAAACCCTAAACCCTAAACCCTAAACCCTAAACCCTAAACCCTAAACCCTAAACCCTAAACCCTAAACCCTAAACCCTAAACCCTAAACCCTAAACCCTAAACCCTAAACCCTAAACCCTAAACCCTAAACCCTAAACCCTAAACCCTAAACCCTAAACCCTAAACCCTAAACCCTAAACCCTAAACCCTAAACCCTAAACCCTAAACCCTAAACCCTAAACCCTAAACCCTAAACCCTAAACCCTAAACCCTAAACCCTAAACCCTAAACCCTAAACCCTAAACCCTAAACCCTAAACCCTAAACCCTAAACCCTAAACCCTAAACCCTAAACCCTAAACCCTAAACCCTAAACCCTAAACCCTAAACCCTAAACCCTAAACCCTAAACCCTAAACCCTAAACCCTAAACCCTAAACCCTAAACCCTAAACCCTAAACCCTAAACCCTAAACCCTAAACCCTAAACCCTAAACCCTAAACCCTAAACCCTAAACCCTAAACCCTAAACCCTAAACCCTAAACCCTAAACCCTAAACCCTAAACCCTAAACCCTAAACCCTAAACCCTAAACCCTAAACCCTAAACCCTAAACCCTAAACCCTAAACCCTAAACCCTAAACCCTAAACCCTAAACCCTAAACCCTAAACCCTAAACCCTAAACCCTAAACCCTAAACCCTAAACCCTAAACCCTAAACCCTAAACCCTAAACCCTAAACCCTAAACCCTAAACCCTAAACCCTAAACCCTAAACCCTAAACCCTAAACCCTAAACCCTAAACCCTAAACCCTAAACCCTAAACCCTAAACCCTAAACCCTAAACCCTAAACCCTAAACCCTAAACCCTAAACCCTAAACCCTAAACCCTAAACCCTAAACCCTAAACCCTAAACCCTAAACCCTAAACCCTAAACCCTAAACCCTAAACCCTAAACCCTAAACCCTAAACCCTAAACCCTAAACCCTAAACCCTAAACCCTAAACCCTAAACCCTAAACCCTAAACCCTAAACCCTAAACCCTAAACCCTAAACCCTAAACCCTAAACCCTAAACCCTAAACCCTAAACCCTAAACCCTAAACCCTAAACCCTAAACCCTAAACCCTAAACCCTAAACCCTAAACCCTAAACCCTAAACCCTAAACCCTAAACCCTAAACCCTAAACCCTAAACCCTAAACCCTAAACCCTAAACCCTAAACCCTAAACCCTAAACCCTAAACCCTAAACCCTAAACCCTAAACCCTAAACCCTAAACCCTAAACCCTAAACCCTAAACCCTAAACCCTAAACCCTAAACCCTAAACCCTAAACCCTAAACCCTAAACCCTAAACCCTAAACCCTAAACCCTAAACCCTAAACCCTAAACCCTAAACCCTAAACCCTAAACCCTAAACCCTAAACCCTAAACCCTAAACCCTAAACCCTAAACCCTAAACCCTAAACCCTAAACCCTAAACCCTAAACCCTAAACCCTAAACCCTAAACCCTAAACCCTAAACCCTAAACCCTAAACCCTAAACCCTAAACCCTAAACCCTAAACCCTAAACCCTAAACCCTAAACCCTAAACCCTAAACCCTAAACCCTAAACCCTAAACCCTAAACCCTAAACCCTAAACCCTAAACCCTAAACCCTAAACCCTAAACCCTAAACCCTAAACCCTAAACCCTAAACCCTAAACCCTAAACCCTAAACCCTAAACCCTAAACCCTAAACCCTAAACCCTAAACCCTAAACCCTAAACCCTAAACCCTAAACCCTAAACCCTAAACCCTAAACCCTAAACCCTAAACCCTAAACCCTAAACCCTAAACCCTAAACCCTAAACCCTAAACCCTAAACCCTAAACCCTAAACCCTAAACCCTAAACCCTAAACCCTAAACCCTAAACCCTAAACCCTAAACCCTAAACCCTAAACCCTAAACCCTAAACCCTAAACCCTAAACCCTAAACCCTAAACCCTAAACCCTAAACCCTAAACCCTAAACCCTAAACCCTAAACCCTAAACCCTAAACCCTAAACCCTAAACCCTAAACCCTAAACCCTAAACCCTAAACCCTAAACCCTAAACCCTAAACCCTAAACCCTAAACCCTAAACCCTAAACCCTAAACCCTAAACCCTAAACCCTAAACCCTAAACCCTAAACCCTAAACCCTAAACCCTAAACCCTAAACCCTAAACCCTAAACCCTAAACCCTAAACCCTAAACCCTAAACCCTAAACCCTAAACCCTAAACCCTAAACCCTAAACCCTAAACCCTAAACCCTAAACCCTAAACCCTAAACCCTAAACCCTAAACCCTAAACCCTAAACCCTAAACCCTAAACCCTAAACCCTAAACCCTAAACCCTAAACCCTAAACCCTAAACCCTAAACCCTAAACCCTAAACCCTAAACCCTAAACCCTAAACCCTAAACCCTAAACCCTAAACCCTAAACCCTAAACCCTAAACCCTAAACCCTAAACCCTAAACCCTAAACCCTAAACCCTAAACCCTAAACCCTAAACCCTAAACCCTAAACCCTAAACCCTAAACCCTAAACCCTAAACCCTAAACCCTAAACCCTAAACCCTAAACCCTAAACCCTAAACCCTAAACCCTAAACCCTAAACCCTAAACCCTAAACCCTAAACCCTAAACCCTAAACCCTAAACCCTAAACCCTAAACCCTAAACCCTAAACCCTAAACCCTAAACCCTAAACCCTAAACCCTAAACCCTAAACCCTAAACCCTAAACCCTAAACCCTAAACCCTAAACCCTAAACCCTAAACCCTAAACCCTAAACCCTAAACCCTAAACCCTAAACCCTAAACCCTAAACCCTAAACCCTAAACCCTAAACCCTAAACCCTAAACCCTAAACCCTAAACCCTAAACCCTAAACCCTAAACCCTAAACCCTAAACCCTAAACCCTAAACCCTAAACCCTAAACCCTAAACCCTAAACCCTAAACCCTAAACCCTAAACCCTAAACCCTAAACCCTAAACCCTAAACCCTAAACCCTAAACCCTAAACCCTAAACCCTAAACCCTAAACCCTAAACCCTAAACCCTAAACCCTAAACCCTAAACCCTAAACCCTAAACCCTAAACCCTAAACCCTAAACCCTAAACCCTAAACCCTAAACCCTAAACCCTAAACCCTAAACCCTAAACCCTAAACCCTAAACCCTAAACCCTAAACCCTAAACCCTAAACCCTAAACCCTAAACCCTAAACCCTAAACCCTAAACCCTAAACCCTAAACCCTAAACCCTAAACCCTAAACCCTAAACCCTAAACCCTAAACCCTAAACCCTAAACCCTAAACCCTAAACCCTAAACCCTAAACCCTAAACCCTAAACCCTAAACCCTAAACCCTAAACCCTAAACCCTAAACCCTAAACCCTAAACCCTAAACCCTAAACCCTAAACCCTAAACCCTAAACCCTAAACCCTAAACCCTAAACCCTAAACCCTAAACCCTAAACCCTAAACCCTAAACCCTAAACCCTAAACCCTAAACCCTAAACCCTAAACCCTAAACCCTAAACCCTAAACCCTAAACCCTAAACCCTAAACCCTAAACCCTAAACCCTAAACCCTAAACCCTAAACCCTAAACCCTAAACCCTAAACCCTAAACCCTAAACCCTAAACCCTAAACCCTAAACCCTAAACCCTAAACCCTAAACCCTAAACCCTAAACCCTAAACCCTAAACCCTA
>NW_025401274.1:0-2500 GCF_011075055.1 Mangifera indica | reverse complement strand
CTATACCCCAAACCCTATACCCTAAACCCTATACCCTAAACCCTATACCCTAAACCCTATACCCTAAACCCTATACCCTAAACCCTATACCCAATACCCTAAACCCTAAACCCTAAACCCTAAACCCTAAACACACTAAACCCTAAACCCTAAACCCTAAACCCTTGAAACCCTAAACCCTAAACCCTAAACCCTAAACCCTAAACACACTAAACCCTAAACCCTTGAAACCCTAAACCCTAAACCCTAAACCCTAATACCCTAAACCCTAATATCCTAATACCCTAAACCCTAAACCCTAAACCCCAAACCCCAAACCCCAAACCCTAAATCCTAAACCCTAACCATTTTGTATGAATATGGGTGGCGGGACAACTGGCTCCGAATCAAATCAAATACCCACCATCCACCCCTCATGCATCCAAATAGATGACGTCACTAAAGGATATTTCATAACCCCCCTAATTTTTAGAAAAACCAAAAATAGGCTATTTCATGGGCTATAACGCACGACTTAGGTGTGGGAGCATGATCGGTTCCGAAACCACCCAAATTCTCATCATCTTGACCCCTCACATGTCCTAGTAGATGACTTGGTTGACGGATTCGAAAAGCCCTAAACCCACTCCTAGCCCATTCATACTGCAAGCCCATTCCCACTACAAGCCCATTCATTCTTATCCCATCTAAGTTGTAAGGTTTCTTGGACTCTATAATTTGCATCCATGATTTATATTGGCAATGTAATTTGCAAAACATGAGGCTTGTGAAATAGACCTAGTCCCAAGTTTAAAATTGGAGTACAACTAAGCAGGTTGAAAATTTTGATCTTGGAAGAGTTCTATGAATTTAGTGATGTTTGCGCTATTTTATACTATTTATGTGGAGTTTACATTGAATGTTTTTTTGTGAGTGCATGTGGAACCATATTTAAAAAAAAAAAAAACCATAAAATGAGACAATGACTAATATTATTGTTATTTGTTATAAGGGTTTAAGGTTTAAGATTTAGGATTAATTGAGATTGCACTAACTACTTTTAACTCCGAAGTTTTGGCAGGGAGCTTCTGGGCTTTTAATTTTTTTTTTTTAAGTCCTTTATAATACTATAAATCTAATAGGGGGCCAGTTCTCGTGAATAAATTTAATTAGGCCAATTCTTCCTCCCCAGTTCATCTTGAGGCCTTTACCTATTTCCTACAGGACACAAACACACTGGCCGGCACAGCTGCAACAGACCAATTTTGAAAACTAGTTTAAAGACCAATGGATCAGGTCACGGAAAATTTATGGACATAAAATATGATACTCTGTAACTATCGTTTCTAGCTTCATAATTGCATACCTTTTTTTTTTAATTTTATTTTTCTAATTATAATTTTATGCACTACTTCTAAATTAAATAAAAGTATATGTATTAACAATATATATTAATTTATATATTAATAATAATATATTAATATATAATTAAGAAATATTTTATCTCATAATATTATACAATTTTATAATTTGAGTGTGAATTCTTAGGGTAATTAATTAAAATAAACAAAATTTTAAGCGTTTATACGTTTTTAGGCCAATCTATAAAAGTTTTACCAAAATAAGCAAACCGTATTGTTTTTACCCTTATGTTAAAAAATCAAGTAAAAATATTTTTCTGAGAATGTGCGTCGATTTATGATGGTTACGATGATGGCTAGGGATTTTACAGTGAAACCCTAAATATGTTAAATTATGTATATGGATGTTTTTGAATGTTTCGAACGCTTAAAATGATATAGTTTCGATGTTAATGGATGTCTGGAAGTGTAGCCGTTGAGAGACAAAAGCGCGCAAATTTACAGTGTCACGCAAACTGCGCAAATTTACAGTGCCGCGCAAACTGCGCAAATCGCGCAAACGCTGTTCACATAACGCAAATACTGTTCAACTGCACAAACCGCTTGCAAAATCGCGCAACAATCCTGTTCACAGACTATGATATCTATTTTTGCGCGGTGTAAATAGTGTTTGCGCAATGTAAACAGTGTTTGCGGGGTGTAAACAGTGTTTACGCGACATTGTAAATTTGCGCGCTTTTGTCTCTCAACGGCTATACTTTCAAACATCCATTAACATTGAAACTACATCATTTTAAGCGTTCGAAACATACAAAAACATTCATATACATATTTCGACATATTTAGAATTTCACTGTAAAATCTCTAGCCACCATCGTAACCACCATAAACCGACGCACATTCTCAGAAAAAATATTTTTACTTGGTTTTTCAATATAAAGGTAAAAAAATACGGTTTGCTTATTTTGGTAAAACTTTTTTAGGATAGCCTAAAAACATATAAACACTTAAAATTTTATTTATTTTAATTAATTTCTCGAATTCTTATAAGCAATATCATTCATATATATATATATATATATATATATATATATACACACACCTGAGTGAACAGTGGATATATAAATGAGTGATTTTTATTGTCCTTGACAGATTATGTT
>NW_025401273.1:5000-18822 GCF_011075055.1 Mangifera indica | reverse complement strand
ATATCTCGCCTCAGTTTCGAGCTATATGGCATTTGCCGAGCTAGTTCTTTTTGAGCTTGTTTTACTTTTTGGTTCTTTGATGTGTTCAGTTTAGAGTTTTGACATTACTTGGGGTATGCCCCTCGTATTTTGTACCATATTTTCTTTTATGAAATCTATTAATTTCTCCAAAAAAGTTAAGCGTTTAGGGTTTAGGGTTCAGGGTTTCAATAGGTTTTAGGGTTTGGGGTTTAGGGTTTAGGGTTTGGGGTTTAGGGTTTGGTTTAGGGTTTAGGGTTTAGGGTTTAAAGGGGTTTAGGGTTTAGGGTTTAGGGTTTAGGGTTTAGGGTTTAAGGGTTTAGGGTTTAGGATTTAGGGTTTAGGGTTTTAGGGTTTAGGGTTTAGGGTTTAGGGTTTAGGGTGTAGGGTTTAGGGTTTAGGGTTTAGGGTTTAGGGTTTAGGGTTTAGGGTTTAGGGTTTAGGGTTTAGGGTTTAGGGTTTAGGGTTTAGGGTTTAGGGTTTAGGGTTTAGGGTTTAGGGTTTAGGGTTTAGGGTTTAGGGTTTAGGGTTTAGGGTTTAGGGTTTAGGGTTTTAGGGTTTAGGGTTTAGGGTTTAGGGTTTAGGGTTTAGGGTTTAGGGTTTAGGGTTTAGGGTGTAGGGTTTAGGGTTTAGGGTTTAGGGTTTAGGGTTTAGGGTTTAGGGTTTAGGGTTTAGGGTTTAGGGTTTAGGGTTTAGGGTTTAGGGTTTAGGGTTTAGGGTTTAGGGTTTAGGGTTTAGGGTTTAGGGTTTAGGGTTTAGGGTTTAGGGTTTAGGGTTTAGGGTTTAGGGTTTAGGGTTTAGGGTTTAGGGTTTAGGGTTTAGGGTTTAGGGTTTAGGGTTTAGGGTTTAGGGTTTAGGGTTTAGGGTTTAGGGTTTAGGGTTTAGGGTTTAGGGTTTAGGGTTTAGGGTTTAGGGTTTAGGGTTTAGGGTTTAGGGTTTAGGGTTTAGGGTTTAGGGTTTAGGGTTTAGGGTTTAGGGTTTAGGGTTTAGGGTTTAGGGTTTAGGGTTTAGGGTTTAGGGTTTAGGGTTTAGGGTTTAGGGTTTAGGGTTTAGGGTTTAGGGTTTAGGGTTTAGGGTTTAGGGTTTAGGGTTTAGGGTTTAGGGTTTAGGGTTTAGGGTTTAGGGTTTAGGGTTTAGGGTTTAGGGTTTAGGGTTTAGGGTTTAGGGTTTAGGGTTTAGGGTTTAGGGTTTAGGGTTTAGGGTTTAGGGTTTAGGGTTTAGGGTTTAGGGTTTAGGGTTTAGGGTTTAGGGTTTAGGGTTTAGGGTTTAGGGTTTAGGGTTTAGGGTTTAGGGTTTAGGGTTTAGGGTTTAGGGTTTAGGGTTTAGGGTTTAGGGTTTAGGGTTTAGGGTTTAGGGTTTAGGGTTTAGGGTTTAGGGTTTAGGGTTTAGGGTTTAGGGTTTAGGGTTTAGGGTTTAGGGTTTAGGGTTTAGGGTTTAGGGTTTAGGGTTTAGGGTTTAGGGTTTAGGGTTTAGGGTTTAGGGTTTAGGGTTTAGGGTTTAGGGTTTAGGGTTTAGGGTTTAGGGTTTAGGGTTTAGGGTTTAGGGTTTAGGGTTTAGGGTTTAGGGTTTAGGGTTTAGGGTTTAGGGTTTAGGGTTTAGGGTTTAGGGTTTAGGGTTTAGGGTTTAGGGTTTAGGGTTTAGGGTTTAGGGTTTAGGGTTTAGGGTTTAGGGTTTAGGGTTTAGGGTTTAGGGTTTAGGGTTTAGGGTTTAGGGTTTAGGGTTTAGGGTTTAGGGTTTAGGGTTTAGGGTTTAGGGTTTAGGGTTTAGGGTTTAGGGTTTAGGGTTTAGGGTTTAGGGTTTAGGGTTTAGGGTTTAGGGTTTAGGGTTTAGGGTTTAGGGTTTAGGGTTTAGGGTTTAGGGTTTAGGGTTTAGGGTTTAGGGTTTAGGGTTTAGGGTTTAGGGTTTAGGGTTTAGGGTTTAGGGTTTAGGGTTTAGGGTTTAGGGTTTAGGGTTTAGGGTTTAGGGTTTAGGGTTTAGGGTTTAGGGTTTAGGGTTTAGGGTTTAGGGTTTAGGGTTTAGGGTTTAGGGTTTAGGGTTTAGGGTTTAGGGTTTAGGGTTTAGGGTTTAGGGTTTAGGGTTTAGGGTTTAGGGTTTAGGGTTTAGGGTTTAGGGTTTAGGGTTTAGGGTTTAGGGTTTAGGGTTTAGGGTTTAGGGTTTAGGGTTTAGGGTTTAGGGTTTAGGGTTTAGGGTTTAGGGTTTAGGGTTTAGGGTTTAGGGTTTAGGGTTTAGGGTTTAGGGTTTAGGGTTTAGGGTTTAGGGTTTAGGGTTTAGGGTTTAGGGTTTAGGGTTTAGGGTTTAGGGTTTAGGGTTTAGGGTTTAGGGTTTAGGGTTTAGGGTTTAGGGTTTAGGGTTTAGGGTTTAGGGTTTAGGGTTTAGGGTTTAGGGTTTAGGGTTTAGGGTTTAGGGTTTAGGGTTTAGGGTTTAGGGTTTAGGGTTTAGGGTTTAGGGTTTAGGGTTTAGGGTTTAGGGTTTAGGGTTTAGGGTTTAGGGTTTAGGGTTTAGGGTTTAGGGTTTAGGGTTTAGGGTTTAGGGTTTAGGGTTTAGGGTTTAGGGTTTAGGGTTTAGGGTTTAGGGTTTAGGGTTTAGGGTTTAGGGTTTAGGGTTTAGGGTTTAGGGTTTAGGGTTTAGGGTTTAGGGTTTAGGGTTTAGGGTTTAGGGTTTAGGGTTTAGGGTTTAGGGTTTAGGGTTTAGGGTTTAGGGTTTAGGGTTTAGGGTTTAGGGTTTAGGGTTTAGGGTTTAGGGTTTAGGGTTTAGGGTTTAGGGTTTAGGGTTTAGGGTTTAGGGTTTAGGGTTTAGGGTTTAGGGTTTAGGGTTTAGGGTTTAGGGTTTAGGGTTTAGGGTTTAGGGTTTAGGGTTTAGGGTTTAGGGTTTAGGGTTTAGGGTTTAGGGTTTAGGGTTTAGGGTTTAGGGTTTAGGGTTTAGGGTTTAGGGTTTAGGGTTTAGGGTTTAGGGTTTAGGGTTTAGGGTTTAGGGTTTAGGGTTTAGGGTTTAGGGTTTAGGGTTTAGGGTTTAGGGTTTAGGGTTTAGGGTTTAGGGTTTAGGGTTTAGGGTTTAGGGTTTAGGGTTTAGGGTTTAGGGTTTAGGGTTTAGGGTTTAGGGTTTAGGGTTTAGGGTTTAGGGTTTAGGGTTTAGGGTTTAGGGTTTAGGGTTTAGGGTTTAGGGTTTAGGGTTTAGGGTTTAGGGTTTAGGGTTTAGGGTTTAGGGTTTAGGGTTTAGGGTTTAGGGTTTAGGGTTTAGGGTTTAGGGTTTAGGGTTTAGGGTTTAGGGTTTAGGGTTTAGGGTTTAGGGTTTAGGGTTTAGGGTTTAGGGTTTAGGGTTTAGGGTTTAGGGTTTAGGGTTTAGGGTTTAGGGTTTAGGGTTTAGGGTTTAGGGTTTAGGGTTTAGGGTTTAGGGTTTAGGGTTTAGGGTTTAGGGTTTAGGGTTTAGGGTTTAGGGTTTAGGGTTTAGGGTTTAGGGTTTAGGGTTTAGGGTTTAGGGTTTAGGGTTTAGGGTTTAGGGTTTAGGGTTTAGGGTTTAGGGTTTAGGGTTTAGGGTTTAGGGTTTAGGGTTTAGGGTTTAGGGTTTAGGGTTTAGGGTTTAGGGTTTAGGGTTTAGGGTTTAGGGTTTAGGGTTTAGGGTTTAGGGTTTAGGGTTTAGGGTTTAGGGTTTAGGGTTTAGGGTTTAGGGTTTAGGGTTTAGGGTTTAGGGTTTAGGGTTTAGGGTTTAGGGTTTAGGGTTTAGGGTTTAGGGTTTAGGGTTTAGGGTTTAGGGTTTAGGGTTTAGGGTTTAGGGTTTAGGGTTTAGGGTTTAGGGTTTAGGGTTTAGGGTTTAGGGTTTAGGGTTTAGGGTTTAGGGTTTAGGGTTTAGGGTTTAGGGTTTAGGGTTTAGGGTTTAGGGTTTAGGGTTTAGGGTTTAGGGTTTAGGGTTTAGGGTTTAGGGTTTAGGGTTTAGGGTTTAGGGTTTAGGGTTTAGGGTTTAGGGTTTAGGGTTTAGGGTTTAGGGTTTAGGGTTTAGGGTTTAGGGTTTAGGGTTTAGGGTTTAGGGTTTAGGGTTTAGGGTTTAGGGTTTAGGGTTTAGGGTTTAGGGTTTAGGGTTTAGGGTTTAGGGTTTAGGGTTTAGGGTTTAGGGTTTAGGGTTTAGGGTTTAGGGTTTAGGGTTTAGGGTTTAGGGTTTAGGGTTTAGGGTTTAGGGTTTAGGGTTTAGGGTTTAGGGTTTAGGGTTTAGGGTTTAGGGTTTAGGGTTTAGGGTTTAGGGTTTAGGGTTTAGGGTTTAGGGTTTAGGGTTTAGGGTTTAGGGTTTAGGGTTTAGGGTTTAGGGTTTAGGGTTTAGGGTTTAGGGTTTAGGGTTTAGGGTTTAGGGTTTAGGGTTTAGGGTTTAGGGTTTAGGGTTTAGGGTTTAGGGTTTAGGGTTTAGGGTTTAGGGTTTAGGGTTTAGGGTTTAGGGTTTAGGGTTTAGGGTTTAGGGTTTAGGGTTTAGGGTTTAGGGTTTAGGGTTTAGGGTTTAGGGTTTAGGGTTTAGGGTTTAGGGTTTAGGGTTTAGGGTTTAGGGTTTAGGGTTTAGGGTTTAGGGTTTAGGGTTTAGGGTTTAGGGTTTAGGGTTTAGGGTTTAGGGTTTAGGGTTTAGGGTTTAGGGTTTAGGGTTTAGGGTTTAGGGTTTAGGGTTTAGGGTTTAGGGTTTAGGGTTTAGGGTTTAGGGTTTAGGGTTTAGGGTTTAGGGTTTAGGGTTTAGGGTTTAGGGTTTAGGGTTTAGGGTTTAGGGTTTAGGGTTTAGGGTTTAGGGTTTAGGGTTTAGGGTTTAGGGTTTAGGGTTTAGGGTTTAGGGTTTAGGGTTTAGGGTTTAGGGTTTAGGGTTTAGGGTTTAGGGTTTAGGGTTTAGGGTTTAGGGTTTAGGGTTTAGGGTTTAGGGTTTAGGGTTTAGGGTTTAGGGTTTAGGGTTTAGGGTTTAGGGTTTAGGGTTTAGGGTTTAGGGTTTAGGGTTTAGGGTTTAGGGTTTAGGGTTTAGGGTTTAGGGTTTAGGGTTTAGGGTTTAGGGTTTAGGGTTTAGGGTTTAGGGTTTAGGGTTTAGGGTTTAGGGTTTAGGGTTTAGGGTTTAGGGTTTAGGGTTTAGGGTTTAGGGTTTAGGGTTTAGGGTTTAGGGTTTAGGGTTTAGGGTTTAGGGTTTAGGGTTTAGGGTTTAGGGTTTAGGGTTTAGGGTTTAGGGTTTAGGGTTTAGGGTTTAGGGTTTAGGGTTTAGGGTTTAGGGTTTAGGGTTTAGGGTTTAGGGTTTAGGGTTTAGGGTTTAGGGTTTAGGGTTTAGGGTTTAGGGTTTAGGGTTTAGGGTTTAGGGTTTAGGGTTTAGGGTTTAGGGTTTAGGGTTTAGGGTTTAGGGTTTAGGGTTTAGGGTTTAGGGTTTAGGGTTTAGGGTTTAGGGTTTAGGGTTTAGGGTTTAGGGTTTAGGGTTTAGGGTTTAGGGTTTAGGGTTTAGGGTTTAGGGTTTAGGGTTTAGGGTTTAGGGTTTAGGGTTTAGGGTTTAGGGTTTAGGGTTTAGGGTTTAGGGTTTAGGGTTTAGGGTTTAGGGTTTAGGGTTTAGGGTTTAGGGTTTAGGGTTTAGGGTTTAGGGTTTAGGGTTTAGGGTTTAGGGTTTAGGGTTTAGGGTTTAGGGTTTAGGGTTTAGGGTTTAGGGTTTAGGGTTTAGGGTTTAGGGTTTAGGGTTTAGGGTTTAGGGTTTAGGGTTTAGGGTTTAGGGTTTAGGGTTTAGGGTTTAGGGTTTAGGGTTTAGGGTTTAGGGTTTAGGGTTTAGGGTTTAGGGTTTAGGGTTTAGGGTTTAGGGTTTAGGGTTTAGGGTTTAGGGTTTAGGGTTTAGGGTTTAGGGTTTAGGGTTTAGGGTTTAGGGTTTAGGGTTTAGGGTTTAGGGTTTAGGGTTTAGGGTTTAGGGTTTAGGGTTTAGGGTTTAGGGTTTAGGGTTTAGGGTTTAGGGTTTAGGGTTTAGGGTTTAGGGTTTAGGGTTTAGGGTTTAGGGTTTAGGGTTTAGGGTTTAGGGTTTAGGGTTTAGGGTTTAGGGTTTAGGGTTTAGGGTTTAGGGTTTAGGGTTTAGGGTTTAGGGTTTAGGGTTTAGGGTTTAGGGTTTAGGGTTTAGGGTTTAGGGTTTAGGGTTTAGGGTTTAGGGTTTAGGGTTTAGGGTTTAGGGTTTAGGGTTTAGGGTTTAGGGTTTAGGGTTTAGGGTTTAGGGTTTAGGGTTTAGGGTTTAGGGTTTAGGGTTTAGGGTTTAGGGTTTAGGGTTTAGGGTTTAGGGTTTAGGGTTTAGGGTTTAGGGTTTAGGGTTTAGGGTTTAGGGTTTAGGGTTTAGGGTTTAGGGTTTAGGGTTTAGGGTTTAGGGTTTAGGGTTTAGGGTTTAGGGTTTAGGGTTTAGGGTTTAGGGTTTAGGGTTTAGGGTTTAGGGTTTAGGGTTTAGGGTTTAGGGTTTAGGGTTTAGGGTTTAGGGTTTAGGGTTTAGGGTTTAGGGTTTAGGGTTTAGGGTTTAGGGTTTAGGGTTTAGGGTTTAGGGTTTAGGGTTTAGGGTTTAGGGTTTAGGGTTTAGGGTTTAGGGTTTAGGGTTTAGGGTTTAGGGTTTAGGGTTTAGGGTTTAGGGTTTAGGGTTTAGGGTTTAGGGTTTAGGGTTTAGGGTTTAGGGTTTAGGGTTTAGGGTTTAGGGTTTAGGGTTTAGGGTTTAGGGTTTAGGGTTTAGGGTTTAGGGTTTAGGGTTTAGGGTTTAGGGTTTAGGGTTTAGGGTTTAGGGTTTAGGGTTTAGGGTTTAGGGTTTAGGGTTTAGGGTTTAGGGTTTAGGGTTTAGGGTTTAGGGTTTAGGGTTTAGGGTTTAGGGTTTAGGGTTTAGGGTTTAGGGTTTAGGGTTTAGGGTTTAGGGTTTAGGGTTTAGGGTTTAGGGTTTAGGGTTTAGGGTTTAGGGTTTAGGGTTTAGGGTTTAGGGTTTAGGGTTTAGGGTTTAGGGTTTAGGGTTTAGGGTTTAGGGTTTAGGGTTTAGGGTTTAGGGTTTAGGGTTTAGGGTTTAGGGTTTAGGGTTTAGGGTTTAGGGTTTAGGGTTTAGGGTTTAGGGTTTAGGGTTTAGGGTTTAGGGTTTAGGGTTTAGGGTTTAGGGTTTAGGGTTTAGGGTTTAGGGTTTAGGGTTTAGGGTTTAGGGTTTAGGGTTTAGGGTTTAGGGTTTAGGGTTTAGGGTTTAGGGTTTAGGGTTTAGGGTTTAGGGTTTAGGGTTTAGGGTTTAGGGTTTAGGGTTTAGGGTTTAGGGTTTAGGGTTTAGGGTTTAGGGTTTAGGGTTTAGGGTTTAGGGTTTAGGGTTTAGGGTTTAGGGTTTAGGGTTTAGGGTTTAGGGTTTAGGGTTTAGGGTTTAGGGTTTAGGGTTTAGGGTTTAGGGTTTAGGGTTTAGGGTTTAGGGTTTAGGGTTTAGGGTTTAGGGTTTAGGGTTTAGGGTTTAGGGTTTAGGGTTTAGGGTTTAGGGTTTAGGGTTTAGGGTTTAGGGTTTAGGGTTTAGGGTTTAGGGTTTAGGGTTTAGGGTTTAGGGTTTAGGGTTTAGGGTTTAGGGTTTAGGGTTTAGGGTTTAGGGTTTAGGGTTTAGGGTTTAGGGTTTAGGGTTTAGGGTTTAGGGTTTAGGGTTTAGGGTTTAGGGTTTAGGGTTTAGGGTTTAGGGTTTAGGGTTTAGGGTTTAGGGTTTAGGGTTTAGGGTTTAGGGTTTAGGGTTTAGGGTTTAGGGTTTAGGGTTTAGGGTTTAGGGTTTAGGGTTTAGGGTTTAGGGTTTAGGGTTTAGGGTTTAGGGTTTAGGGTTTAGGGTTTAGGGTTTAGGGTTTAGGGTTTAGGGTTTAGGGTTTAGGGTTTAGGGTTTAGGGTTTAGGGTTTAGGGTTTAGGGTTTAGGGTTTAGGGTTTAGGGTTTAGGGTTTAGGGTTTAGGGTTTAGGGTTTAGGGTTTAGGGTTTAGGGTTTAGGGTTTAGGGTTTAGGGTTTAGGGTTTAGGGTTTAGGGTTTAGGGTTTAGGGTTTAGGGTTTAGGGTTTAGGGTTTAGGGTTTAGGGTTTAGGGTTTAGGGTTTAGGGTTTAGGGTTTAGGGTTTAGGGTTTAGGGTTTAGGGTTTAGGGTTTAGGGTTTAGGGTTTAGGGTTTAGGGTTTAGGGTTTAGGGTTTAGGGTTTAGGGTTTAGGGTTTAGGGTTTAGGGTTTAGGGTTTAGGGTTTAGGGTTTAGGGTTTAGGGTTTAGGGTTTAGGGTTTAGGGTTTAGGGTTTAGGGTTTAGGGTTTAGGGTTTAGGGTTTAGGGTTTAGGGTTTAGGGTTTAGGGTTTAGGGTTTAGGGTTTAGGGTTTAGGGTTTAGGGTTTAGGGTTTAGGGTTTAGGGTTTAGGGTTTAGGGTTTAGGGTTTAGGGTTTAGGGTTTAGGGTTTAGGGTTTAGGGTTTAGGGTTTAGGGTTTAGGGTTTAGGGTTTAGGGTTTAGGGTTTAGGGTTTAGGGTTTAGGGTTTAGGGTTTAGGGTTTAGGGTTTAGGGTTTAGGGTTTAGGGTTTAGGGTTTAGGGTTTAGGGTTTAGGGTTTAGGGTTTAGGGTTTAGGGTTTAGGGTTTAGGGTTTAGGGTTTAGGGTTTAGGGTTTAGGGTTTAGGGTTTAGGGTTTAGGGTTTAGGGTTTAGGGTTTAGGGTTTAGGGTTTAGGGTTTAGGGTTTAGGGTTTAGGGTTTAGGGTTTAGGGTTTAGGGTTTAGGGTTTAGGGTTTAGGGTTTAGGGTTTAGGGTTTAGGGTTTAGGGTTTAGGGTTTAGGGTTTAGGGTTTAGGGTTTAGGGTTTAGGGTTTAGGGTTTAGGGTTTAGGGTTTAGGGTTTAGGGTTTAGGGTTTAGGGTTTAGGGTTTAGGGTTTAGGGTTTAGGGTTTAGGGTTTAGGGTTTAGGGTTTAGGGTTTAGGGTTTAGGGTTTAGGGTTTAGGGTTTAGGGTTTAGGGTTTAGGGTTTAGGGTTTAGGGTTTAGGGTTTAGGGTTTAGGGTTTAGGGTTTAGGGTTTAGGGTTTAGGGTTTAGGGTTTAGGGTTTAGGGTTTAGGGTTTAGGGTTTAGGGTTTAGGGTTTAGGGTTTAGGGTTTAGGGTTTAGGGTTTAGGGTTTAGGGTTTAGGGTTTAGGGTTTAGGGTTTAGGGTTTAGGGTTTAGGGTTTAGGGTTTAGGGTTTAGGGTTTAGGGTTTAGGGTTTAGGGTTTAGGGTTTAGGGTTTAGGGTTTAGGGTTTAGGGTTTAGGGTTTAGGGTTTAGGGTTTAGGGTTTAGGGTTTAGGGTTTAGGGTTTAGGGTTTAGGGTTTAGGGTTTAGGGTTTAGGGTTTAGGGTTTAGGGTTTAGGGTTTAGGGTTTAGGGTTTTAGGGTTTAGGGTTTAGGGTTTAGGGTTTAGGGTTTAGGGTTTAGGGTTTAGGGTTTAGGGTTTAGGGTTTAGGGTTTAGGGTTTAGGGTTTAGGGTTTAGGGTTTAGGGTTTAGGGTTTAGGGTTTAGGGTTTAGGGTTTAGGGTTTAGGGTTTAGGGTTTAGGGTTTAGGGTTTAGGGTTTAGGGTTTAGGGTTTAGGGTTTAGGGTTTAGGGTTTAGGGTTTAGGGTTTAGGGTTTAGGGTTTAGGGTTTAGGGTTTAGGGTTTAGGGTTTAGGGTTTAGGGTTTAGGGTTTAGGGTTTAGGGTTTAGGGTTTAGGGTTTAGGGTTTAGGGTTTAGGGTTTAGGGTTTAGGGTTTAGGGTTTAGGGTTTAGGGTTTAGGGTTTAGGGTTTAGGGTTTAGGGTTTAGGGTTTAGGGTTTAGGGTTTAGGGTTTAGGGTTTAGGGTTTAGGGTTTAGGGTTTAGGGTTTAGGGTTTAGGGTTTAGGGTTTAGGGTTTAGGGTTTAGGGTTTAGGGTTTAGGGTTTAGGGTTTAGGGTTTAGGGTTTAGGGTTTAGGGTTTAGGGTTTAGGGTTTAGGGTTTAGGGTTTAGGGTTTAGGGTTTAGGGTTTAGGGTTTAGGGTTTAGGGTTTAGGGTTTAGGGTTTAGGGTTTAGGGTTTAGGGTTTAGGGTTTAGGGTTTAGGGTTTAGGGTTTAGGGTTTAGGGTTTAGGGTTTAGGGTTTAGGGTTTAGGGTTTAGGGTTTAGGGTTTAGGGTTTAGGGTTTAGGGTTTAGGGTTTAGGGTTTAGGGTTTAGGGTTTAGGGTTTAGGGTTTAGGGTTTAGGGTTTAGGGTTTAGGGTTTAGGGTTTAGGGTTTAGGGTTTAGGGTTTAGGGTTTAGGGTTTAGGGTTTAGGGTTTAGGGTTTAGGGTTTAGGGTTTAGGGTTTAGGGTTTAGGGTTTAGGGTTTAGGGTTTAGGGTTTAGGGTTTAGGGTTTAGGGTTTAGGGTTTAGGGTTTAGGGTTTAGGGTTTAGGGTTTAGGGTTTAGGGTTTAGGGTTTAGGGTTTAGGGTTTAGGGTTTAGGGTTTAGGGTTTAGGGTTTAGGGTTTAGGGTTTAGGGTTTAGGGTTTAGGGTTTAGGGTTTAGGGTTTAGGGTTTAGGGTTTAGGGTTTAGGGTTTAGGGTTTAGGGTTTAGGGTTTAGGGTTTAGGGTTTAGGGTTTAGGGTTTAGGGTTTAGGGTTTAGGGTTTAGGGTTTAGGGTTTAGGGTTTAGGGTTTAGGGTTTAGGGTTTAGGGTTTAGGGTTTAGGGTTTAGGGTTTAGGGTTTAGGGTTTAGGGTTTAGGGTTTAGGGTTTAGGGTTTAGGGTTTAGGGTTTAGGGTTTAGGGTTTAGGGTTTAGGGTTTAGGGTTTAGGGTTTAGGGTTTAGGGTTTAGGGTTTAGGGTTTAGGGTTTAGGGTTTAGGGTTTAGGGTTTAGGGTTTAGGGTTTAGGGTTTAGGGTTTAGGGTTTAGGGTTTAGGGTTTAGGGTTTAGGGTTTAGGGTTTAGGGTTTAGGGTTTAGGGTTTAGGGTTTAGGGTTTAGGGTTTAGGGTTTAGGGTTTAGGGTTTAGGGTTTAGGGTTTAGGGTTTAG
Source organism: Mangifera indica (assembly GCF_011075055.1). Lineage (NCBI taxonomy): Eukaryota > Viridiplantae > Streptophyta > Magnoliopsida > Sapindales > Anacardiaceae > Mangifera > Mangifera indica. The sequence goes on along the minus strand of NW_025401273.1, from coordinate 7,880 downwards.
GGTTTAGGGTTTAGGGTTTAGGGTTTAGGGTTTAGGGTTTAGGGTTTAGGGTTTAGGGTTTAGGGTTTAGGGTTTAGGGTTTAGGGTTTAGGGTTTAGGGTTTAGGGTTTAGGGTTTAGGGTTTAGGGTTTAGGGTTTAGGGTTTAGGGTTTAGGGTTTAGGGTTTAGGGTTTAGGGTTTAGGGTTTAGGGTTTAGGGTTTAGGGTTTAGGGTTTAGGGTTTAGGGTTTAGGGTTTAGGGTTTAGGGTTTAGGGTTTAGGGTTTAGGGTTTAGGGTTTAGGGTTTAGGGTTTAGGGTTTAGGGTTTAGGGTTTAGGGTTTAGGGTTTAGGGTTTAGGGTTTAGGGTTTAGGGTTTAGGGTTTAGGGTTTAGGGTTTAGGGTTTAGGGTTTAGGGTTTAGGGTTTAGGGTTTAGGGTTTAGGGTTTAGGGTTTAGGGTTTAGGGTTTAGGGTTTAGGGTTTAGGGTTTAGGGTTTAGGGTTTAGGGTTTAGGGTTTAGGGTTTAGGGTTTAGGGTTTAGGGTTTAGGGTTTAGGGTTTAGGGTTTAGGGTTTAGGGTTTAGGGTTTAGGGTTTAGGGTTTAGGGTTTAGGGTTTAGGGTTTAGGGTTTAGGGTTTAGGGTTTAGGGTTTAGGGTTTAGGGTTTAGGGTTTAGGGTTTAGGGTTTAGGGTTTAGGGTTTAGGGTTTAGGGTTTAGGGTTTAGGGTTTAGGGTTTAGGGTTTAGGGTTTAGGGTTTAGGGTTTAGGGTTTAGGGTTTAGGGTTTAGGGTTTAGGGTTTAGGGTTTAGGGTTTAGGGTTTAGGGTTTAGGGTTTAGGGTTTAGGGTTTAGGGTTTAGGGTTTAGGGTTTAGGGTTTAGGGTTTAGGGTTTAGGGTTTAGGGTTTAGGGTTTAGGGTTTAGGGTTTAGGGTTTAGGGTTTAGGGTTTAGGGTTTAGGGTTTAGGGTTTAGGGTTTAGGGTTTAGGGTTTAGGGTTTAGGGTTTAGGGTTTAGGGTTTAGGGTTTAGGGTTTAGGGTTTAGGGTTTAGGGTTTAGGGTTTAGGGTTTAGGGTTTAGGGTTTAGGGTTTAGGGTTTAGGGTTTAGGGTTTAGGGTTTAGGGTTTAGGGTTTAGGGTTTAGGGTTTAGGGTTTAGGGTTTAGGGTTTAGGGTTTAGGGTTTAGGGTTTAGGGTTTAGGGTTTAGGGTTTAGGGTTTAGGGTTTAGGGTTTAGGGTTTAGGGTTTAGGGTTTAGGGTTTAGGGTTTAGGGTTTAGGGTTTAGGGTTTAGGGTTTAGGGTTTAGGGTTTAGGGTTTAGGGTTTAGGGTTTAGGGTTTAGGGTTTAGGGTTTAGGGTTTAGGGTTTAGGGTTTAGGGTTTAGGGTTTAGGGTTTAGGGTTTAGGGTTTAGGGTTTAGGGTTTAGGGTTTAGGGTTTAGGGTTTAGGGTTTAGGGTTTAGGGTTTAGGGTTTAGGGTTTAGGGTTTAGGGTTTAGGGTTTAGGGTTTAGGGTTTAGGGTTTAGGGTTTAGGGTTTAGGGTTTAGGGTTTAGGGTTTAGGGTTTAGGGTTTAGGGTTTAGGGTTTAGGGTTTAGGGTTTAGGGTTTAGGGTTTAGGGTTTAGGGTTTAGGGTTTAGGGTTTAGGGTTTAGGGTTTAGGGTTTAGGGTTTAGGGTTTAGGGTTTAGGGTTTAGGGTTTAGGGTTTAGGGTTTAGGGTTTAGGGTTTAGGGTTTAGGGTTTAGGGTTTAGGGTTTAGGGTTTAGGGTTTAGGGTTTAGGGTTTAGGGTTTAGGGTTTAGGGTTTAGGGTTTAGGGTTTAGGGTTTAGGGTTTAGGGTTTAGGGTTTAGGGTTTAGGGTTTAGGGTTTAGGGTTTAGGGTTTAGGGTTTAGGGTTTAGGGTTTAGGGTTTAGGGTTTAGGGTTTAGGGTTTAGGGTTTAGGGTTTAGGGTTTAGGGTTTAGGGTTTAGGGTTTAGGGTTTAGGGTTTAGGGTTTAGGGTTTAGGGTTTAGGGTTTAGGGTTTAGGGTTTAGGGTTTAGGGTTTAGGGTTTAGGGTTTAGGGTTTAGGGTTTAGGGTTTAGGGTTTAGGGTTTAGGGTTTAGGGTTTAGGGTTTAGGGTTTAGGGTTTAGGGTTTAGGGTTTAGGGTTTAGGGTTTAGGGTTTAGGGTTTAGGGTTTAGGGTTTAGGGTTTAGGGTTTAGGGTTTAGGGTTTAGGGTTTAGGGTTTAGGGTTTAGGGTTTAGGGTTTAGGGTTTAGGGTTTAGGGTTTAGGGTTTAGGGTTTAGGGTTTAGGGTTTAGGGTTTAGGGTTTAGGGTTTAGGGTTTAGGGTTTAGGGTTTAGGGTTTAGGGTTTAGGGTTTAGGGTTTAGGGTTTAGGGTTTAGGGTTTAGGGTTTAGGGTTTAGGGTTTAGGGTTTAGGGTTTAGGGTTTAGGGTTTAGGGTTTAGGGTTTAGGGTTTAGGGTTTAGGGTTTAGGGTTTAGGGTTTAGGGTTTAGGGTTTAGGGTTTAGGGTTTAGGGTTTAGGGTTTAGGGTTTAGGGTTTAGGGTTTAGGGTTTAGGGTTTAGGGTTTAGGGTTTAGGGTTTAGGGTTTTTTAGGGTTTAGGGTTTAGGGTTTAGGGTTTAGGGTTTAGGGTTTAGGGTTTAGGGTTTAGGGTTTAGGGTTTAGGGTTTAGGGTTTAGGGTTTAGGGTTTAGGGTTTAGGGTTTAGGGTTTAGGGTTTAGGGTTTAGGGTTTAGGGTTTAGGGTTTAGGGTTTAGGGTTTAGGGTTTAGGGTTTAGGGTTTAGGGTTTAGGGTTTAGGGTTTAGGGTTTAGGGTTTAGGGTTTAGGGTTTAGGGTTTAGGGTTTAGGGTTTAGGGTTTAGGGTTTAGGGTTTAGGGTTTAGGGTTTAGGGTTTAGGGTTTAGGGTTTAGGGTTTAG
>NW_025401272.1:0-19275 GCF_011075055.1 Mangifera indica | reverse complement strand
CAATCTCTCCACTCTCTCACTCAATCTTTCAAACTCTCATTCTCATTCTTTCAACTCTTAATACTCTCTCAATATTTTAATTCAATCAAATTCTCTTAAATTTAATTAAATTCTTTCTTAATTTTTTATTAATTTCAATTTCAATTTTTATTATACAATTCATAATTAATTATAGAATTTATTTCTATAATTAATTGTATTTATTATTTATTTATTATCTTTTATAATTAATCATATAATTTATTTATATAATTAATTTTATTTATTATCAAAAAATTACAAGTAGTGGAAATTCTTCCGGTAATGGGAGATTTGATCAATATTCACATATATCAAATATGAATGAAAATCAACTTATAGATGATTTTTCAACACAAGAAAGTGAAAGCCAATATGAAGAGGTGGAGCAATAACAAACAACAGATAGAGACGGAACAACACTCTCAAAAAATTCCTACATCTGATATTTTCAAGATTCATTTCAAGAAAATACAAAAGGAAGATGGTAATTTCAATGTTGCTTGCAATTATTATAGACAAATTTATAAATTCAAACAAGGAGGTGGATACAGGACATTCAAAAGGCACTTTGAGTCAAAGTATCCAGAAAAAATAGGGCAAAGTCGAGGCCAAATACAAATAACCGGGTATGGTTCTACACACAAATCTTTATTTATGTATAGTGATAATAAAATTAAAGAAGAATTTACAAAAATGGTAGCAATAGATCATTTAACATTTAATTTTGGTGAAAATTTAGGTTTTAATATTATTGTAAAACTGCATTAAATCCTACACATAAAACTATTCCAAGAAATACATTAAAAAGAACATTATTTAGTTTATATAAAAAACAAAAAAAAAAGAATTAATTCATTTTTTTACAAATTTTAGTGGGCGTGTATCTCTATGTAGTGATATTTGGAGTGACCATTGGCAAGTTCACTCTTATATGGGTATAACTTGTCATTGGATAGATGCTAATTTTCTATTACAAAAAAAAATTTATCACTTAGGGTGTTTGATGAACGACATACGGCCGATAATATTTATAGAATAATTAAATAAATATTAGAAGAATATAAATTACGTTATAAAATTTTTTCAATTTCATTTGATAATGCACGTTCAAATACTACCTCAATAAATGATTTAATTAATATTTGTAAACCTAATTTATGTGGTAGATTTTTTCATATTAGATGTGCATGTCATGTATTAAATTTATGTGTACAAGATAATTTACATTGTCTTAATAATTTTATTAGTCCAATAAAAATAGCAATTTTATTTTTATGGACACATCCCCAAACTATGAAAGAATGAGGTAAATTTTGTAAACAACATAATAAGAAGATGGGAAAACTTGATCTCTCCATAAAAAGTGCTTCAAATGCCAAGGCTATGGACACTTCCAAGCGAATGCCCAATAGAAGAGCTTTGTCATTGATGGAGATTAAGCTATTGAAGAATCTCTTCAAGAAGATGAAGAGAATGAAGATTATGGCCACGAAGATGGAGCTGCGAAGAAGAGAAGAGGAGGTCATGCAAAGGGCTGATGAAGGAGAATGTTGTAATTAGAAGAGCATTACATTCTAAGTCCTTTCCCATGAGGAACAAAGGCTCCAATCTTCCAATCAAGATGCACCATTGGAGTCAAGGTATGTTCTTTGATTATAGATAGTGGAAGTTGTGCAAATGTGCCTTTATTACATTAGTTGAGAAACTTGGATTGTCTCCATACCTCATTCCTCAACCATATAAGCTCTATGGTTGAGCATGGGACCAGCCTTCAAGTAGCCAAACAAGTACCTGTTTCCTTTCTTTTTGCAAACATTACCAAGATGAGATTGTGTGTGATGTAGTTCCCATGGATGCATGCCATTTGTTGCTAGGGAGACCTTAGCAATTTGATGGAGAAGTAACTTATAATGGTAAAAAGAACACTTATTCCTGCAAATTCAAGGGGAAGACCATTACTTTGCTACCTCTTAGTCCCCAAGAAGCTAATAAGGCTATCAAAGGGAAATAAACTAGAAGGGAGAGTATGTATATGAATGGGCAACAAGTAGAAAAGGCTTTTTTTGAGTTTGCAACCTGTCTTTGCATTACTTATATTTGAAGGGGAGATCAAACACAAGAAGAAAGAAGCCCATCCCTCAGTTCAACCTCTCTTGGCCGAATTTGAAGATATGTTCCCACTAGGGCTTCCATCTGGCCTCCCTCCTATAAGAGGCATTGAACATCAAATTGACTTGGTTCTAGGTGCACCATTGCCTAATAAGCCAGCCTATAGATGCAATCCCATGGAGACTAAAGAGTTGCAAAGGCAAGTGGAAGAATTGATTGAAAAGGGCTTTGTAAAGCCTAGCATGAGTCCATGTTCTGTTCCAGCCCTACTTGTTCTAAGAAAGATGGCTCATATAGGATGTGTGTGGATAGTAGAGCTATTAACAATATAACCATCAAGTATAGGTATCCCATCCCTAGACTTAATGACATGCTTGATGAGTTACATGGTGCTTGTGATGTATTTTTTGCCCATTCTCCAACTCTAGCTTCCAAGTCTCTATCAAATCTCCATTTGGCTCTAGCCACCATTGAGAATGGGAGAACAGCTCAAGCAATTCCAAAGAACCTTTGCCATCTCCATTTGGCCCAACTTTACTTTTGGGTGCACTCTCATTACTTGCATCCAAGGCCTTAATGAAATGGAAGCTTAAATGAGTCCAAGAAGCTAACTACAAGCCTACTTTGAAGCAAGTAGATGAGGTAGCCATCCATTAATAAATTGGAGCCTAAGATGCCATGAAGCCCATTTAGTTGAATTGCAACTAAAAGGGAAACAAGTAACTTTAGTTGGTGGACATAGTTCCACCTTTTAAGGAAAAGTTGTTCCCTTTTGTTACTTTTTTCATTAATGTGGTATGGCCTTAGTTTAAATGAATGGCTAGGCTTACATGTCTAATTAATGCCCATTTTTGCCGCCATTTCCTTTGTATATGAAAGTGGTTTTTTCACTTGTAAAGGCTAGACTTCTTTGATAGTAAAAATTCTCAAGCAAAGCTTTGTAGCTTCTCCTTGTTTGCTTGTTCCTTATCCAATTCATCTTGAGGAAGAATTGGTGGTGGAAGATCCAAGGTTGGGGTGGAACTTTCCTTCATGCCTTGGTTAATTTTTTTGTTACCCTTGAATCCAAAGTGTGAAGGTGTGAATGTGAGTTGTATGCCTTGGATACTGTTCACAGTGTATGTTTTTGCCAATTTCAGATTTTGCTAGCAAACCTTGAGACAAGTTTTGAATGCCTTGTTGATTGAGTTGAGATTGCTATCATATACCATTAGAAAGCTCTTTGAATGCATTTTCCAATACTCTATAATTTGTATGATTTAGAGGTCATTTGATTGGTTAAAATTGAAAGACAGATAGCTGTTGTGCCACATGAACAGTAATTTCCATAATTGAGTTTGTGTGTTGTTGCATTGTCTTTATGGATATGCACCATTTGGTATCAGAACCTAGGCTGTTTGTGTGATTTATTTACTGATTTCTACCTCCCAGAGGTACTGTTCACCATCGAAATTTACTGTTTACTATAAAGTTACTGTTCACAGAACCTTAATTTGCCTAAAACACAAACCTTCTTAACCTAAACACTTACTAATACTCCCCCCAACCATTTAAACATTTATTTACCATTAGCTTTTACCTACTAGCCATTACCAAAAATGTCCCATAAAAGAACTTCATCCTATCCTCCTTACCTCCTCATCCTTAGGAATTTTCCCACATGGCACTAAAAGAAGAGGTCAAGGGAGAACTTAAGGCCATTAAGGACCAAATGAATCAAATGATGCAAATGATGAGAGACTTGACCCTCACTCAAAGTCGAGCACCCTTATCATAACCCCAAACTTCAACACAAAGCCAAATACCCCCTCCTCCACCTCACCCAACCCAACTACATCAACCAAGAAGATATATTAGACCTTCCTTTCTCCTCCTAGACATGATAGGGAGGAATTGACGCTTCATGATTATTTAAGTGAGGAAGAACAAGAGAGGCCACCGAGGAGAGAAAAGGATGATAATAGAGGTTTAAGGATTGCAATTCTAGAATTCGAAGGGAGCATGAGTCCGGATGATTTTGTTGATTGGTTACATGCTATAGAGAGAGTTTTCAAATATAAAGGCTATTCGGATGAGAAGAAATGTAAACTTGCCATCTTGAAATTCAAGGATTATGCATCCTTGTGGTGGGAAAATCTTAAGAAGCAAAGGGAAAGGGATGGTAAAGAGAGAGTGAGATCTTGGGAGAAACTAAAAAAGCTTATGAAGAGAAGATTCCTCCCAGACAACCATAAACAAGATCTTTACCTCAAGCTACACACCCTTAAGCAAGGAAGTGATGGAGTAGAGCATTACATAAGGGAGTTTGAGAAGCTATTAATGAGAAGTGAGCTGCTGGAAGTGAAGGAGCAAACTATTGCAAGATTCATTGGTGGCTTAAATAAAGACATTGCTCATATGGTGGAGTTGCAACCATATTGCACTTTTGAATATGTTTGTAAGTTGGCTATTAAGGTGGAGAAGCAAAAGAAGGCCATGCAGTCTACAGTTGCCAAGCCATTTACCAAGGGGACTTCATTCTCCAAAAGTCCTCCTTTCAACAAGGGAACCACCTTTCAAAAGGGTTCCCCATCCAACTATCAGGCTGCCGAAACCACTTCTAAGGAGAAAGGGAAAGAAAAGGTGGTAGAACCTACCAAGAACAAACTGAAGATGGGAAAACTTGATCTCTCCATAAAAAGTGCTTCAAATGCCAAGGCTATGGACACTTCCAAGCCGAATGCCCAAATAGAAGAGCTTTGTCATTGATGGAGATTCAAGCTATTGAAGAATCTCTTCAAGAAGATGAAGAGAATGAAGATTATGGCCACGAAGATGGAGCTGCCGAAGAAGAAGAAGAGGAGGTCATGCAAAGGGCTGATGAAGGAGAGATGTTAGTAATTAGAAGAGCATTACATTCTAAGTCCTTTCCACATGAGGAACAAAGGCTCCAAATCTTCCAATCAAGATGCACCATTGGAGTCAAGGTATGTTCTTTGATTATAGATAGTGGAAGTTGTGCAAATGTGCCTTTATCTACATTAGTGGAGAAACTTGGATTGTCTACCATACCTCATCCTCAACCATATAAGCTCTAATGGTTGAGCAATGGGACCAGCCTTCAAGTAGCCAAACAAGTACCTGTTTCCTTCTCTATTTGCAAACATTACCAGATGAGATTGTGTGTGATGTAGTTCCCATGGATGCATGCCATTTGTTGCTAGGGAGACCTTAGCAATTTGATAGAGAAGTAACTTATAATGGTAAAAAGAACACTTATTCCTGCAAATTCAAGGGGAAGACCATTACTTTGCTACCTCTTAGTCCCCAAGAAGCTAATAAGGCTATCAAAGGGAAATAAACTAGAAGGGAGAGTATGTATATGAATGGGCAACAAGTAGAAAAGGCTTTTTTGAGTTTGCAACCTGTCTTTGCATTACTTATATTTGAAGGGGAGATCAAACACAAGAAGAAAGAAGCCCATCCCTCAGTTCAACCTCTCTTGGCCGAATTTGAAGATATGTTCCCACTAGGGCTTCCATCTGGCCTCCCTCCTATAAGAGGCATTGAACATCAAATTGACTTGGTTCTAGGTGCACCATTGCCTAATAAGCCAGCCTATAGATGCAATCCCATGGAGACTAAAGAGTTGCAAAGGCAAGTGGAAGAATTGATTGAAAAGGGCTTTGTAAAGCCTAGCATGAGTCCATGTTCTGTTCCAGCCCTACTTGTTCCTAAGAAAGATGGCTCATATAGGATGTGTGTGGATAGTAGAGCTATTAACAATATAACCATCAAGTATAGGTATCCCATCCCTAGACTTAATGACATGCTTGATGAGTTACATGGTGCTTGTGATGTATTTTTTGCCACTTCTCCAACTCTAGCTTCCAAGTCTCTATCAAATCTCCATTTGGCTCTAGCCACCATTGAGAATGGGAGAACAGCTCCATGCAATTCCAAAGAACCTTTGCCATCTCAATTTGGCCCAACTTTACTTTTGGGTGCACTCTCATTACTTGCATCCAAGGCCTTAATGAAATGGAAGCTTAAATGAGTCCAAGAAGCTAACTACAAGCCTACTTTGAAGCCCAAGTAGATGAGGTAGCCATCCATTACATAAATTGGAGCCTAAGATGCCATGAAGCCCATTTAGTTGAATTGCAACTAAAAGGGAAACAAGTAACTTTAGTTGGTGGACATAGTTCCACCTTTTAAGGAAAAGTTGTTCCCTTTTGTTACTTTTTTCATTAATGTGGTATGGCCTTAGTTTAAATGAATGGCTAGGCTTACATGTCTAATTAATGCCCATTTTTGCCGCCATTTCCTCTTGTATATGAAAGTGGTTTTTTCACTTGTAAAGGCTAGACTTCTTTGATAGTAAAAATTCTCAAGCAAAGCTTTGTAGCTTCTCCTTGTTTGCTTGTTCCTTTATCCAATTCATCTTGGAGGAAGAATTGGTGGTGGAAGATCCCAAGGTTGGTGGAACTTTCCTTCATGCCTTGGTTAATTTTTTTGTTACCCTTGAAATCCAAAGTGTGAAGGTGTGAATGTGAGTTGTATGCCTTGGATACTGTTCACAGTGTATGTTTTTGCCAATTTCAGATTTTGCTAGCAAACCTTGAGACAAGTTTTGAATGCCTTGTTGATTGAGTTGAGATTGCTATCATATACCATTAGAAAGCTCTTTGAATGCCTTTTCCAATAATCTATAATTTGTATGATTTAGAGGTCATTTGATTGGTTAAAATTGAAAGACAGATAGCTGTTGTGCCACATGAACAGTAATTTCCATAATTGAGTTTGTGTGTTGTTGCATTGTCTTTATGGATATGCACCATTTGGTATCAGAACCTAGGCTGTTTGTGTGATTTATTTACTGATTTCTACCTCCCAGAGGTACTGTTCACCATCGAAATTTACTGTTTACTATAAAGTTACTGTTCACAGAACCTTAATTTGCCTAAAACACAAACCCTTCTTAACCTAAACACTTACTACTCCCCCCAACCATTAAACATTTATTACCATTAGCTTTTACCTACTAGCCATTACCAAAAATGTCCCATAAAAGAACTTCATCCTTATCCTCCTTACCTCCTCATCCTTAGGAATTTCCCACATGGCACTAAAAGAAGAGGTCAAAGGAGAACTTAAGGCCATTAAGGACCAAATGAATCAAATGATGCAAATGATGAGAGACTTGACCCTCACTCAAAGTCGAGCACCCTTATCATAACCCCAAACTTCAACACAAAGCCAAATACCCCCTCCTCCACCTCACCCAACCCAACTACATCAACCAAGAAGATATATTAGACCTTCCTTTCCTCCTCCTAGACATGATAGGGAGGAATTGACGCTTCATGATTATTTAAGTGAGGAAGAACAAGAGAGGCCACCGAGGAGAGAAAAGGATGATAATAGAGGTTTAAGGATTGCAATTCTAGAATTCGAAGGGAGCATGAGTCCGGATGATTTTGTTGATTGGTTACATGCTATAGAGAGAGTTTTCAAATATAAAGGCTATTCGGATGAGAAGAAATGTAAACTTGCCATCTTGAAATTCAAGGATTATGCATCCTTGTGGTGGGAAAATCTTAAGAAGCAAAGGGAAAGGGATGGTAAAGAGAGAGTGAGATCTTGGGAGAAACTAAAAAAGCTTATGAAGAGAAGATTGCTCCCAGACAACCATAAACAAGATCTTTACCTCAAGCTACACACCCTTAAGCAAGGAAGTGATGGAGTAGAGCATTACATAAGGGAGTTTGAGAAGCTATTAATGAGAAGTGAGCTGCTGGAAGTGAAGGAGCAAACTATTGCAAGATTCATTGGTGGCTTAAATAAAGACATTGCTCATATGGTGGAGTTGCAACCATATTGCACTTTTGAATATGTTTGTAAGTTGGCTATTAAGGTGGAGAAGCAAAAGAAGGCCATGCAGTCTACAGTTGCCAAGCCATTTACCAAGGGGACTTCATTCTCCAAAAGTCCTCCTTTCAACAAGGGAACCGCCTTTCAAAAGGGTTCCCCATCCAACTATCAGGCTGCCGAAACCACTTCTAAGGAGAAAGGGAAAGAAAAGGTGGTAGAACCTACCAACAACAAACTGAAGATGGGAAAACTTGATCTCTCCCATAAAAAGTGCTTCAAATGCCAAGGCTATGGACACTTCCAAGCCGAATGCCCAAATAGAAGAGCTTTGTCATTGATGGAGATTCAAGCTATTGAAGAATCTCTTCAAGAAGATGAAGAGAATGAAGATTATGGCCACGAAGATGGAGCTGCCGAAGAAGAAGAAGAGGAGGTCATGCAAAGGGCTGATGAAGGAGAGATGTTAGTAATTAGAAGAGCATTACATTCTAAGTCCTTTCCACATGAGGAACAAAGGCTCCAAATCTTCCAATCAAGATGCACCATTGGAGTCAAGGTATGTTCTTTGATTATAGATAGTGGAAGTTGTGCAAATGTGCCTTTATCTACATTAGTGGAGAAACTTGGATTGTCTACCATACCTCATCCTCAACCATATAAGCTCTAATGGTTGAGCAATGGGACCAGCCTTCAAGTAGCCAAACAAGTACCTGTTTCCTTCTCTATTTGCAAACATTACCAAGATGAGATTGTGTGTGATGTAGTTCCCATGGATGCATGCCATTTGTTGCTAGGGAGACCTTAGCAATTTGATAGAGAAGTAACTTATAATGGTAAAAAGAACACTTATTCCTGCAAATTCAAGGGGAAGACCATTACTTTGCTACCTCTTAGTCCCCAAGAAGCTAATAAGGCTATCAAAGGGAAATAAACTAGAAGGGAGAGTATGTATATGAATGGGCAACAAGTAGAAAAGGCTTTTTTGAGTTTGCAACCTGTCTTTGCATTACTTATATTTGAAGGGGAGATCAAACACAAGAAGAAAGAAGCCCATCCCTCAGTTCAACCTCTCTTGGCCGAATTTGAAGATATGTTCCCACTAGGGCTTCCATCTGGCCTCCCTCCTATAAGAGGCATTGAACATCAAATTGACTTGGTTCTAGGTGCACCATTGCCTAATAAGCCAGCCTATAGATGCAATCCCATGGAGACTAAAGAGTTGCAAAGGCAAGTGGAAGAATTGATTGAAAAGGGCTTTGTAAAGCCTAGCATGAGTCCATGTTCTGTTCCAGCCCTACTTGTTCCTAAGAAAGATGGCTCATATAGGATGTGTGTGGATAGTAGAGCTATTAACAATATAACCATCAAGTATAGGTATCCCATCCCTAGACTTAATGACATGCTTGATGAGTTACATGGTGCTTGTGATGTATTTTTTGCCACTTCTCCAACTCTAGCTTCCAAGTCTCTATCAAATCTCCATTTGGCTCTAGCCACCATTGAGAATGGGAGAACAGCTCCATGCAATTCCAAAGAACCTTTGCCATCTCCAATTTGGCCCAACTTTACTTTTGGGTGCACTCTCATTACTTGCATCCAAGGCCTTAATGAAATGGAAGCTTAAATGAGTCCAAGAAGCTAACTACAAGCCTACTTTGAAGCCCAAGTAGATGAGGTAGCCATCCATTACATAAATTGGAGCCTAAGATGCCATGAAGCCCATTTAGTTGAATTGCAACTAAAAGGGAAACAAGTAACTTTAGTTGGTGGACATAGTTCCACCTTTTAAGGAAAAGTTGTTCCCTTTTGTTACTTTTTTCATTAATGTGGTATGGCCTTAGTTTAAATGAATGGCTAGCTTACATGTCTAATTAATGCCCATTTTTGCCGCCATTTCCTCTTGTATATGAAAGTGGTTTTTTCACTTGTAAAGGCTAGACTTCTTTGATAGTAAAAATTCTCAAGCAAAGCTTTGTAGCTTCTCCTTGTTTGCTTGTTCCTTTATCCAATTCATCTTGGAGGAAGAATTGGTGGTGGAAGATCCCAAGGTTGGTGGAACTTTCCTTCATGCCTTGGTTAATTTTTTTGTTACCCTTGAAATCCAAAGTGTGAAGGTGTGAATGTGAGTTGTATGCCTTGGATACTGTTCACAGTGTATGTTTTTGCCAATTTCAGATTTTGCTAGCAAACCTTGAGACAAGTTTTGAATGCCTTGTTGATTGAGTTGAGATTGCTATCATATACCATTAGAAAGCTCTTTGAATGCCTTTTCCAATAATCTATAATTTGTATGATTTAGAGGTCATTTGATTGGTTAAAATTGAAAGACAGATAGCTGTTGTGCCACATGAACAGTAATTTCCATAATTGAGTTTGTGTGTTGTTGCATTGTCTTTATGGATATGCACCATTTGGTATCAGAACCTAGGCTGTTTGTGTGATTTATTTACTGATTTCTACCTCCCAGAGGTACTGTTCACCATCGAAATTTACTGTTTACTATAAAGTTACTGTTCACAGAACCTTAATTTGCCTAAAACACAAACCCTTCTTAACCTAAACACTTACTAATACTCCCCCCAACCATTAAACATTTATTACCATTAGCTTTTACCTACTAGCCATTACCAAAAATGTCCCATAAAAGAACTTCATCCTTATCCTCCTTACCTCCTCATCCTTAGGAATTTTCCCACATGGCACTAAAAGAAGAGGTCAAAGGAGAACTTAAGGCCATTAAGGACCAAATGAATCAAATGATGCAAATGATGAGAGACTTGACCCTCACTCAAAGTCGAGCACCCTTATCATAACCCCAAACTTCAACACAAAGCCAAATACCCCCTCCTCCACCTCACCCAACCCAACTACATCAACCAAGAAGATATATTAGACCTTCCTTTCCTCCTCCTAGACATGATAGGGAGGAATTGACGCTTCATGATTATTTAAGTGAGGAAGAACAAGAGAGGCCACCGAGGAGAGAAAAGGATGATAATAGAGGTTTAAGGATTGCAATTCTAGAATTCGAAGGGAGCATGAGTCCGGATGATTTTGTTGATTGGTTACATGCTATAGAGAGAGTTTTCAAATATAAAGGCTATTCGGATGAGAAGAAATGTAAACTTGCCATCTTGAAATTCAAGGATTATGCATCCTTGTGGTGGGAAAATCTTAAGAAGCAAAGGGAAAGGGATGGTAAAGAGAGAGTGAGATCTTGGGAGAAACTAAAAAAGCTTATGAAGAGAAGATTCCTCCCAGACAACCATAAACAAGATCTTTACCTCAAGCTACACACCCTTAAGCAAGGAAGTGATGGAGTAGAGCATTACATAAGGGAGTTTGAGAAGCTATTAATGAGAAGTGAGCTGCTGGAAGTGAAGGAGCAAACTATTGCAAGATTCATTGGTGGCTTAAATAAAGACATTGCTCATATGGTGGAGTTGCAACCATATTGCACTTTTGAATATGTTTGTAAGTTGGCTATTAAGGTGGAGAAGCAAAAGAAGGCCATGCAGTCTACAGTTGCCAAGCCATTTACCAAGGGGACTTCATTCTCCAAAAGTCCTCCTTTCAACAAGGGAACCACCTTTCAAAAGGGTTCCCCATCCAACTATCAGGCTGCCGAAACCACTTCTAAGGAGAAAGGGAAAGAAAAGGTGGTAGAACCTACCAAGAACAAACTGAAGATGGGAAAACTTGATCTCTCCCATAAAAAGTGCTTCAAATGCCAAGGCTATGGACACTTCCAAGCCGAATGCCCAAATAGAAGAGCTTTGTCATTGATGGAGATTCAAGCTATTGAAGAATCTCTTCAAGAAGATGAAGAGAATGAAGATTATGGCCACGAAGATGGAGCTGCCGAAGAAGAAGAAGAGGAGGTCATGCAAAGGGCTGATGAAGGAGAGATGTTAGTAATTAGAAGAGCATTACATTCTAAGTCCTTTCCACATGAGGAACAAAGGCTCCAAATCTTCCAATCAAGATGCACCATTGGAGTCAAGGTATGTTCTTTGATTATAGATAGTGGAAGTTGTGCAAATGTGCCTTTATCTACATTAGTGGAGAAACTTGGATTGTCTACCATACCTCATCCTCAACCATATAAGCTCTAATGGTTGAGCAATGGGACCAGCCTTCAAGTAGCCAAACAAGTACCTGTTTCCTTCTCTATTTGCAAACATTACCAAGATGAGATTGTGTGTGATGTAGTTCCCATGGATGCATGCCATTTGTTGCTAGGGAGACCTTAGCAATTTGATAGAGAAGTAACTTATAATGGTAAAAAGAACACTTATTCCTGCAAATTCAAGGGGAAGACCATTACTTTGCTACCTCTTAGTCCCCAAGAAGCTAATAAGGCTATCAAAGGGAAATAAACTAGAAGGGAGAGTATGTATATGAATGGGCAACAAGTAGAAAAGGCTTTTTTGAGTTTGCAACCTGTCTTTGCATTACTTATATTTGAAGGGGAGATCAAACACAAGAAGAAAGAAGCCCATCCCTCAGTTCAACCTCTCTTGGCCGAATTTGAAGATATGTTCCCACTAGGGCTTCCATCTGGCCTCCCTCCTATAAGAGGCATTGAACATCAAATTGACTTGGTTCTAGGTGCACCATTGCCTAATAAGCCAGCCTATAGATGCAATCCCATGGAGACTAAAGAGTTGCAAAGGCAAGTGGAAGAATTGATTGAAAAGGGCTTTGTAAAGCCTAGCATGAGTCCATGTTCTGTTCCAGCCCTACTTGTTCCTAAGAAAGATGGCTCATATAGGATGTGTGTGGATAGTAGAGCTATTAACAATATAACCATCAAGTATAGGTATCCCATCCCTAGACTTAATGACATGCTTGATGAGTTACATGGTGCTTGTGATGTATTTTTTGCCACTTCTCCAACTCTAGCTTCCAAGTCTCTATCAAATCTCCATTTGGCTCTAGCCACCATTGAGAATGGGAGAACAGCTCCATGCAATTCCAAAGAACCTTTGCCATCTCCAATTTGGCCCAACTTTACTTTTGGGTGCACTCTCATTACTTGCATCCAAGGCCTTAATGAAATGGAAGCTTAAATGAGTCCAAGAAGCTAACTACAAGCCTACTTTGAAGCCCAAGTAGATGAGGTAGCCATCCATTACATAAATTGGAGCCTAAGATGCCATGAAGCCCATTTAGTTGAATTGCAACTAAAAGGGAAACAAGTAACTTTAGTTGGTGGACATAGTTCCACCTTTTAAGGAAAAGTTGTTCCCTTTTGTTACTTTTTTCATTAATGTGGTATGGCCTTAGTTTAAATGAATGGCAAAGCTTACATGTCTAATTAATGCCCATTTTTGCCGCCATTTCCTCTTGTATATGAAAGTGGTTTTTTCACTTGTAAAGGCTAGACTTCTTTGATAGTAAAAATTCTCAAGCAAAGCTTTGTAGCTTCTCCTTGTTTGCTTGTTCCTTTATCCAATTCATCTTGGAGGAAGAATTGGTGGTGGAAGATCCCAAGGTTGGTGGAACTTTCCTTCATGCCTTGGTTAATTTTTTTGTTACCCTTGAAATCCAAAGTGTGAAGGTGTGAATGTGAGTTGTATGCCTTGGATACTGTTCACAGTGTATGTTTTTGCCAATTTCAGATTTTGCTAGCAAACCTTGAGACAAGTTTTGAATGCCTTGTTGATTGAGTTGAGATTGCTATCATATACCATTAGAAAGCTCTTTGAATGCCTTTTCCAATAATCTATAATTTGTATGATTTAGAGGTCATTTGATTGGTTAAAATTGAAAGACAGATAGCTGTTGTGCCACATGAACAGTAATTTCCATAATTGAGTTTGTGTGTTGTTGCATTGTCTTTATGGATATGCACCATTTGGTATCAGAACCTAGGCTGTTTGTGTGATTTATTTACTGATTTCTACCTCCCAGAGGTACTGTTCACCATCGAAATTTACTGTTTACTATAAAGTTACTGTTCACAGAACCTTAATTTGCCTAAAACACAAACCCTTCTTAACCTAAACACTTACTAATACTCCCCCCAACCATTAAACATTTATTACCATTAGCTTTTACCTACTAGCCATTACCAAAAATGTCCCATAAAAGAACTTCATCCTTATCCTCCTTACCTCCTCATCCTTAGGAATTTTCCCACATGGCACTAAAAGAAGAGGTCAAAGGAGAACTTAAGGCCATTAAGGACCAAATGAATCAAATGATGCAAATGATGAGAGACTTGACCCTCACTCAAAGTCGAGCACCCTTATCATAACCCCAAACTTCAACACAAAGCCAAATACCCCCTCCTCCACCTCACCCAACCCAACTACATCAACCAAGAAGATATATTAGACCTTCCTTTCCTCCTCCTAGACATGATAGGGAGGAATTGACGCTTCATGATTATTTAAGTGAGGAAGAACAAGAGAGGCCACCGAGGAGAGAAAAGGATGATAATAGAGGTTTAAGGATTGCAATTCTAGAATTCGAAGGGAGCATGAGTCCGGATGATTTTGTTGATTGGTTACATGCTATAGAGAGAGTTTTCAAATATAAAGGCTATTCGGATGAGAAGAAATGTAAACTTGCCATCTTGAAATTCAAGGATTATGCATCCTTGTGGTGGGAAAATCTTAAGAAGCAAAGGGAAAGGGATGGTAAAGAGAGAGTGAGATCTTGGGAGAAACTAAAAAAGCTTATGAAGAGAAGATTCCTCCCAGACAACCATAAACAAGATCTTTACCTCAAGCTACACACCCTTAAGCAAGGAAGTGATGGAGTAGAGCATTACATAAGGGAGTTTGAGAAGCTATTAATGAGAAGTGAGCTGCTGGAAGTGAAGGAGCAAACTATTGCAAGATTCATTGGTGGCTTAAATAAAGACATTGCTCATATGGTGGAGTTGCAACCATATTGCACTTTTGAATATGTTTGTAAGTTGGCTATTAAGGTGGAGAAGCAAAAGAAGGCCATGCAGTCTACAGTTGCCAAGCCATTTACCAAGGGGACTTCATTCTCCAAAAGTCCTCCTTTCAACAAGGGAACCACCTTTCAAAAGGGTTCCCCATCCAACTATCAGGCTGCCGAAACCACTTCTAAGGAGAAAGGGAAAGAAAAGGTGGTAGAACCTACCAAGAACAAACTGAAGATGGGAAAACTTGATCTCTCCCATAAAAAGTGCTTCAAATGCCAAGGCTATGGACACTTCCAAGCCGAATGCCCAAATAGAAGAGCTTTGTCATTGATGGAGATTCAAGCTATTGAAGAATCTCTTCAAGAAGATGAAGAGAATGAAGATTATGGCCACGAAGATGGAGCTGCCGAAGAAGAAGAAGAGGAGGTCATGCAAAGGGCTGATGAAGGAGAGATGTTAGTAATTAGAAGAGCATTACATTCTAAGTCCTTTCCACATGAGGAACAAAGGCTCCAAATCTTCCAATCAAGATGCACCATTGGAGTCAAGGTATGTTCTTTGATTATAGATAGTGGAAGTTGTGCAAATGTGCCTTTATCTACATTAGTGGAGAAACTTGGATTGTCTACCATACCTCATCCTCAACCATATAAGCTCTAATGGTTGAGCAATGGGACCAGCCTTCAAGTAGCCAAACAAGTACCTGTTTCCTTCTCTATTTGCAAACATTACCAAGATGAGATTGTGTGTGATGTAGTTCCCATGGATGCATGCCATTTGTTGCTAGGGAGACCTTAGCAATTTGATAGAGAAGTAACTTATAATGGTAAAAAGAACACTTATTCCTGCAAATTCAAGGGGAAGACCATTACTTTGCTACCTCTTAGTCCCCAAGAAGCTAATAAGGCTATCAAAGGGAAATAAACTAGAAGGGAGAGTATGTATATGAATGGGCAACAAGTAGAAAAGGCTTTTTTGAGTTTGCAACCTGTCTTTGCATTACTTATATTTGAAGGGGAGATCAAACACAAGAAGAAAGAAGCCCATCCCTCAGTTCAACCTCTCTTGGCCGAATTTGAAGATATGTTCCCACTAGGGCTTCCATCTGGCCTCCCTCCTATAAGAGGCATTGAACATCAAATTGACTTGGTTCTAGGTGCACCATTGCCTAATAAGCCAGCCTATAGATGCAATCCCATGGAGACTAAAGAGTTGCAAAGGCAAGTGGAAGAATTGATTGAAAAGGGCTTTGTAAAGCCTAGCATGAGTCCATGTTCTGTTCCAGCCCTACTTGTTCCTAAGAAAGATGGCTCATATAGGATGTGTGTGGATAGTAGAGCTATTAACAATATAACCATCAAGTATAGGTATCCCATCCCTAGACTTAATGACATGCTTGATGAGTTACATGGTGCTTGTGATGTATTTTTTGCCACTTCTCCAACTCTAGCTTCCAAGTCTCTATCAAATCTCCATTTGGCTCTAGCCACCATTGAGAATGGGAGAACAGCTCCATGCAATTCCAAAGAACCTTTGCCATCTCCAATTTGGCCCAACTTTACTTTTGGGTGCACTCTCATTACTTGCATCCAAGGCCTTAATGAAATGGAAGCTTAAATGAGTCCAAGAAGCTAACTACAAGCCTACTTTGAAGCCCAAGTAGATGAGGTAGCCATCCATTACATAAATTGGAGCCTAAGATGCCATGAAGCCCATTTAGTTGAATTGCAACTAAAAGGGAAACAAGTAACTTTAGTTGGTGGACATAGTTCCACCTTTTAAGGAAAAGTTGTTCCCTTTTGTTACTTTTTTCATTAATGTGGTATGGCCTTAGTTTAAATGAATGGCTAGGCTTACATGTCTAATTAATGCCCATTTTTGCCGCCATTTCCTCTTGTATATGAAAGTGGTTTTTTCACTTGTAAAGGCTAGACTTCTTTGATAGTAAAAATTCTCAAGCAAAGCTTTGTAGCTTCTCCTTGTTTGCTTGTTCCTTTATCCAATTCATCTTGGAGGAAGAATTGGTGGTGGAAGATCCCAAGGTTGGTGGAACTTTCCTTCATGCCTTGGTTAATTTTTTTGTTACCCTTGAAATCCAAAGTGTGAAGGTGTGAATGTGAGTTGTATGCCTTGGATACTGTTCACAGTGTATGTTTTTGCCAATTTCAGATTTTGCTAGCAAACCTTGAGACAAGTTTTGAATGCCTTGTTGATTGAGTTGAGATTGCTATCATATACCATTAGAAAGCTCTTTGAATGCCTTTTCCAATAATCTATAATTTGTATGATTTAGAGGTCATTTGATTGGTTAAAATTGAAAGACAGATAGCTGTTGTGCCACATGAACAGTAATTTCCATAATTGAGTTTGTGTGTTGTTGCATTGTCTTTATGGATATGCACCATTTGGTATCAGAACCTAGGCTGTTTGTGTGATTTATTTACTGATTTCTACCTCCCAGAGGTACTGTTCACCATCGAAATTTACTGTTTACTATAAAGTTACTGTTCACAGAACCTTAATTTGCCTAAAACACAAACCCTTCTTAACCTAAACACTTACTAATACTCCCCCCAACCATTAAACATTTATTACCATTAGCTTTTACCTACTAGCCATTACCAAAAATGTCCCATAAAAGAACTTCATCCTTATCCTCCTTACCTCCTCATCCTTAGGAATTTTCCCACATGGCACTAAAAGAAGAGGTCAAAGGAGAACTTAAGGCCATTAAGGACCAAATGAATCAAATGATGCAAATGATGAGAGACTTGACCCTCACTCAAAGTCGAGCACCCTTATCATAACCCCAAACTTCAACACAAAGCCAAATACCCCCTCCTCCACCTCACCCAACCCAACTACATCAACCAAGAAGATATATTAGACCTTCCTTTCCTCCTCCTAGACATGATAGGGAGGAATTGACGCTTCATGATTATTTAAGTGAGGAAGAACAAGAGAGGCCACCGAGGAGAGAAAAGGATGATAATAGAGGTTTAAGGATTGCAATTCTAGAATTCGAAGGGAGCATGAGTCCGGATGATTTTGTTGATTGGTTACATGCTATAGAGAGAGTTTTCAAATATAAAGGCTATTCGGATGAGAAGAAATGTAAACTTGCCATCTTGAAATTCAAGGATTATGCATCCTTGTGGTGGGAAAATCTTAAGAAGCAAAGGGAAAGGGATGGTAAAGAGAGAGTGAGATCTTGGGAGAAACTAAAAAAGCTTATGAAGAGAAGATTCCTCCCAGACAACCATAAACAAGATCTTTACCTCAAGCTACACACCCTTAAGCAAGGAAGTGATGGAGTAGAGCATTACATAAGGGAGTTTGAGAAGCTATTAATGAGAAGTGAGCTGCTGGAAGTGAAGGAGCAAACTATTGCAAGATTCATTGGTGGCTTAAATAAAGACATTGCTCATATGGTGGAGTTGCAACCATATTGCACTTTTGAATATGTTTGTAAGTTGGCTATTAAGGTGGAGAAGCAAAAGAAGGCCATGCAGTCTACAGTTGCCAAGCCATTTACCAAGGGGACTTCATTCTCCAAAAGTCCTCCTTTCAACAAGGGAACCACCTTTCAAAAGGGTTCCCCATCCAACTATCAGGCTGCCGAAACCACTTCTAAGGAGAAAGGGAAAGAAAAGGTGGTAGAACCTACCAAGAACAAACTGAAGATGGGAAAACTTGATCTCTCCCATAAAAAGTGCTTCAAATGCCAAGGCTATGGACACTTCCAAGCCGAATGCCCAAATAGAAGAGCTTTGTCATTGATGGAGATTCAAGCTATTGAAGAATCTCTTCAAGAAGATGAAGAGAATGAAGATTATGGCCACGAAGATGGAGCTGCCGAAGAAGAAGAAGAGGAGGTCATGCAAAGGGCTGATGAAGGAGAGATGTTAGTAATTAGAAGAGCATTACATTCTAAGTCCTTTCCACATGAGGAACAAAGGCTCCAAATCTTCCAATCAAGATGCACCATTGGAGTCAAGGTATGTTCTTTGATTATAGATAGTGGAAGTTGTGCAAATGTGCCTTTATCTACATTAGTGGAGAAACTTGGATTGTCTACCATACCTCATCCTCAACCATATAAGCTCTAATGGTTGAGCAATGGGACCAGCCTTCAAGTAGCCAAACAAGTACCTGTTTCCTTCTCTATTTGCAAACATTACCAAGATGAGATTGTGTGTGATGTAGTTCCCATGGATGCATGCCATTTGTTGCTAGGGAGACCTTAGCAATTTGATAGAGAAGTAACTTATAATGGTAAAAAGAACACTTATTCCTGCAAATTCAAGGGGAAGACCATTACTTTGCTACCTCTTAGTCCCCAAGAAGCTAATAAGGCTATCAAAGGGAAATAAACTAGAAGGGAGAGT
>NW_025401271.1:0-19363 GCF_011075055.1 Mangifera indica | reverse complement strand
CAAAGAACAGACTTATCACCAACTACCTTAGCAAAATATAAGTTGAAATATTCAGAAACAAGAAATTCCCTGTAAACAGGTGGATTTTCATCTGATGTTAACTCTTTAATTGGTCCATAGAGCTTTGGGGTTCCAGTAGCATGTCCAGTAAAAAAGCATGCTACAGAAATCCTTGGAACAAATCCACTGGCGAGGACTCTGTGGTCAACACTTTTAAACTTGTTGTTCGATATAACCTGGAGAAAGTCCCCTATATTTACCACCAAGCTTCCAGCAATGGGTTCAACATTAACCCACTGATTTTCATGGAAGACTTGAAGACCACCGATTTGGTCTTGCAAAACTATAGTAAAGAATGAAGGATCAGTGTGTTTGGTAGCTCCCAAGGTGAGATCTGGCTGGGGGCACGATGGATAGTAGAGGCAAGATATATTAAATCCTTCAGTGCATCCCATCTCTTTTAAATGTTCAGGTTTCAGCGCTAAAGCCATCGATAACAGTTCAAATAGAGTGTTCCCCAGCTTTGAAATAGTTCTTATATACGCCATTAAACTGTCTCTGCAAAACAGTTTCATACATGAAAAAAACCATACTTGCTCAATTAAAAAAAAAAATAACATTTTTCATTTTACTTCTATTATTTCTACTCGCTAAAAGCAGAACAATTAATAAATTAACTTTAATAAACATCTTCTAACTTGGTGGGTTGACACATATAGTTTAGGAAACTGGCTAGGTGTCATAAATGATTAAAATAGAAATTATAATAATATGCATCAGTTATATGGCTGTTGAAATAGAGTTTTTCTAAGATGTGATGCCAAAAAATACTCACTTAAAAAAAAAATTAAATAAATAAATAAAACCCTTATATCCTCTGAATTTTTCTGTCTTCTTTCCTTACCGGATTATAGTGCAGTCAACAATTTGTCGTATTAAAATTCGTTTGGAAATAGATGCTATACCTGCAGACTTCTGGTATCTTACTTGGATCAAATTGCTTCGAAGCTAAAGTAGAAATAACCAAAGTATCCCTCCAATTAGCAGTTGGAGATCGATACAGATCTGGATTGCTGAAGAATACGACGCCTCTCTTTGGATCACGAGAATATAACTCTTTCTTCAACTCAAGGTCTTGTTCATGGAATTTTCGTGCCCCATGAAGCACTTCTTCTAACACAGTTAAGGGGATCCCATGATTCACAACTTGAAAGAATCCCCATGTCTCGGATGCAACCCGGACCTCATCAACAATCTCCTTGAGCCTGTCGTCTTTGATGCCATCAAGATCTACGACCGGTACTTGAAAGTTGTGTTGATGACTGGTCAACTTCTCCTGGGCTAGTTCATCCGCTGGTCGAATGAATATCCTGGGAATTTTCACAATCCCAGAGTCTACTAATCCTTTAACTCCAGCTTTTGTGGCATCAAAGCTCTTAAGCTCTTCGGCTCTGTCATAATCTGATGCTTCAACGGCATTTGAAATGTCCATATTCTGGTTCACTGAGACAAGAAAAATGATGAGAATGAAGATAATGATGGTGAAGTTTATGGACAATCGTTGAGATTTATACCGACATTGTTTGTTACTTCACTTTATCTTCCAAAGTCAAGTAGTGAACAAATAATTTAAAAGAGATTTAAATTGTTTGCATATTTATCACATGTTATTAATAGTGACAAGTCTATTATTGAAATATTTATCACATGCTATTAATAGAGAAAAGTCCAGTAAAATTTTTTGATTATTCAGAATTATGTCACACTCGTATTAATTTATGGGCAAATACCGACAATTGTGTCCCATACGTCTTCATCAACTTAGACGACACGCTTGGGTAATGTATTTCCAATCAGCGAACGAGTCCACGGAATTTATCAGCTACCCATTTACCACTGCATTCTGGATTCTCCACTATCCCAACTTGTCCTTCCTAGGGATAAATATTTGGACAACCTGATTCGTGAGGCAACAGACCGTAGTTGGTACTGATGAATTTCATACCAATGTGTGCAGCATGATTATCATAGTTTGTTATATTTGGACATCCTTTAAAATTAACCCTTGCGTCAATGTAAATTATTCTTAAGTTTCCATCAACATATCTCATAAAATTATCATCTTCATAATATATTGTTTTATAAACCAAATCATAAATATAGTTTTATTAATAACTAATACTATCCAGATCTTATGAAATGATCCAATACTGTTCAATCTAATATGATTCAACCCAACACAATATAATCTAAGTCCTTGCCATCTTTAGCTCAGGAATAGATAACGTAATTATTTGAGTTTATGTCTCATTATAATATTTAATAATATACTATAATAATATTTAATAATATATTTTTTCTTATGATATAGTGATTTCTCTAGTTAATATTATATTTTAGTAAAGATTTAGTTTAACATCTCTTTCAGCCAACTCATTGATAAGTTTATGCCAAAAAAATAAAATGTCATAAAAAACGTAAAATATCGGCAATCATATACACTTTAACATGACAAGTTGCAATATTTAATTGAGAGTTTGCTGCCACGCGTCCTCACCGCAAGATTTTAAGCTACATCTAGACATAGGCCTGACTTGAGGCACAAGAAAATGATCCAGTTCGAAAGGGTATGGTCCAGTACTATAGCAACCCATACCAGACCTGTGGGCCTTTAGGGTCAGGCCTTGAGCCGGGGCATTAGGCCAGCAACCTAGGCCGGTGCACAAATTAAATAATTTTTTTGTTTTCAAGGCTGCAGCCTGTAGCAGGCAACCATGTAGGCTGTAGCTTCAAGCTTAAGGCCAGGCCTCAACAGTTGACCAATAGCTGTTAAGCTGTGAATTTTTAATATTTTTATGGAACCCGCCCTCTCTCACTTTTTAAATCACACATATATAATCTAATTTCTCACTATACCCTTCTCTTTTGACATTATCTTCTTTCAATTCCTTTCAGGTTTAACATTTTTTTATTAAATTTTAATATTTCAATTTTTTTTACATTCAATTTTTGTATAAATTTTTTTTATCTTTGATTAAAAATTTATTAAATAAAATAATTATTTAAATTTGTTGATATAAATTTTATTTAAAATTAATATAACCGAAAATCGTAAATTATAAATCAATCATTCAAATGATATTTTATATATATTTTCAAATGATGTTAAATAATTTTATATTATTAATTGTCGTATCTAATAAAAAAATCTCTTTAATTTATCGATGTCACCACGATAGATTTGCTTTT
The DNA here is from genome assembly GCF_011075055.1 of Mangifera indica. Classification (NCBI taxonomy): domain Eukaryota; kingdom Viridiplantae; phylum Streptophyta; class Magnoliopsida; order Sapindales; family Anacardiaceae; genus Mangifera; species Mangifera indica. The sequence goes on along the minus strand of NW_025401271.1, from coordinate 16,114 downwards.
TATAACTACATCTTTATAGTTTACCTTACACTTGAGTTCAGACAAATATACTTCATACGTTCTGTCAACAAGAAAAATCGATTAACTCACACATTTGACCTTTAAACAGTGTTACTTGTAATTTTTGTTATACTTTTTACTACCACAATTCCCTTAATATTTGTTAACAACATAATTTCTTTTTTATTTTCATAATTTTATCAATTATTATTTTTCTTTAAAATATTTTCACACTGAAAAAACTTTTTTTTACATAAACAATGAAAAAAACTTAATAAGCTCTAAATAGGACCATTAATAATAGAAAATAATTGTATATGGACATTGTTTGTTACTTCACGTTATCTTCTAAAGTCATGGAATGAACAAATAATTAAAGCATATTTATCACATGCTATTAATAGGGACAAGGCTATTATTCGAATATTTATCACATGTTATTAATAAAGAAAAATCTAGTAAAGTTCGTTTCAGAATTATGTCACATTCGTAGTAATTGATGGGCAAATACCCAGAATTGTGTCCCATATGTCTTCATCAACTTAGAAGACACGTTTGGGAAGTGTATTTCCAATCAGTGACGAGTCCATGAAATTTATCAGCCACCTTTTTACTACTGCATTCTGGATTCTCCACTATCCCAACTTGTCCTTCCTAAGGATAAATATTTGGACAACCTGATTCGTGAGGCAACAGACCGTAGTTGGTACTGATGAGTTTCATACCAATGTGTGCAGTATGATTATCATAGTTGGTCGATGGGTTCTGGGTTTGTGTCTGATTTTGACTAGAAATTGAGTCATACCTAATTTGCAATATCATTGTAAAGACTATAAAATACTAAATTGAAAAATTGAAGGTTATAACAATACTCAAAACATCATGTAATATGTATATGTAGATTTTTTGAAATTACCTGTATAGGAACGACAAGTCTTCCTATCAAAAAACCTAAGGTTCATAGAGTGAATCTTATAAATAACCTAATAAACTTTAAGATTCGTACAAATATTATCTATTTATATCATAATTTTTAAATGTATTCAATTTATATTTATAGGTGACTTAAGTCTATTTATAAACTATTATTAGAGTATTCAATTAAATATTTTTATCCTAGTATATAAATTTTCTATCAATACCTGTTATCTGGTCTTCTAGGACAATCAACAGTGGATTTTTCACTATTCTTGGGGTGTTCCACTATTTCGGTTTATTCCACCATGAAATTCAATCGGTTCTGGATTTTCTATTCTAAATTTCAAAAAGATCTCTGCTCCGGTACCATAAGGGAAATAGAGTAATTAGTCTCATGATTCATGTTTTGATTGAGAGATTGATGGAAAAAATAAATTAATTTCACGATTCATAAGTTTATAAAAGGTTTGATTAAGAAATTAATCCCACGTTTAATGTGCTGATTTTCTTCCTTCTAATAAAACAAAATTTCATTCAATTACTCAATCTTGACAGCTTGAATTGACAAAGTGCAGACTTATCATTGAATACCTTTGAAAAAATATGGGTTATAATATTTATAAGTAATATTATATATAAAATTTAATGTATAAATAATAATTTATTATTATATAATTAAATAATTAAAAATAAAATAATATTTATTTATATAATAACACATAATGTTTATATATAAATTTACGAGAAAATCTCAGTAAATAGGCGGATTTCATGTGATTTCAATTCTTTGAAGGCTCTATAGAGCTTTGGCTTTTTGCGGTAGCATGCCGCAGAAACCTTGCCAGCACCTCTTGGTTCTTGCCACGACTTTGTCGTCCACACTTGAAAACTTCCTGTTTCATATAACCTGAATCTATTTTTAAGAAACCTTGGAAACATTTGGGATAAATTCAGATGACAAAATCCAGAAAATGAGATAATTCAATGGTTTTTAAATTCATTGGGATTGTAATATAGAACCGTGGGTCACAGCAGGAACTAGTCAGCTGTTGCTGTGGAAAAGCAATAGCATTTTGAATAAAGAAATTAATTTTTCTTCATGCATCAAGATTATAAAACTTCTTAATGCAGAAAGCTAATGCTCAAAACCCAAGTCAGTTCAACTAACTACAGAAGACATGCAATTTTAGCCCTTATTCCATCTTATAAACAAGGCTTTCATAGAAAACCATTGATATGCAAAACAGTGGTAGACACAGAAATAAAATTTAGAGAGGTATAAATAAATTTTAAATAAAAATAAATACAGATATTTGTTTTAATAAAAATTCATTAACTAATATATTTATAATTGTCAATCAATATAATTTCATTTTTTTAAAGTATTGTAAAATAACTTCATTATCAAGTACTATCAATATATCATTCTTTATATAATCAATTACGGTTGAACTCGAATAAACTTGATTCGATCTCAAAAGTCGGTTCGATTTAAATTTATTTAGAAATAAATGATTTTAATACGTTCAAATCTTAATCCAAATTGAACTAAAATATATTTTTTCAGTTTGGTTTAAAAAAACTCTTAAAATTTACTAAACTCATTTGTGCACATCCCTAAAAATAACCTCAATGTGATTTTATTTTTATGGTATATTATAAAAGTTGTTCTATTAGAATTTTTTATAGAGATATATTGAAATTTTTAACACTTTCATTTTGAACGGAGGGAGTGAGAGTAGAGTACCTTTTTTCAAAATGGAAAGAGGACATGTTATGTGATACAATTGAAAATTGAAACTAATATAAGGGGTAAATTTAACTTTTCTATGCTTAAAACTAATGGTAAGAGTAAATTTTAACTTTTTTGGAACTTGAAACTAATACAATTGCAACTAATATTACACAATGGAAATATTGGATACACTTTAAGATTTTTTTAAGGGAAAAGGACTATGTCCCACCCATATTAAGCGCTATCTCAAAAGTATACCTACACTTGATGAAAAACTTAAACACCCATCCATCTTTAAACTGTCATTAAATTCTCCGTTAAATAGAGGGGTAAAATCGTTATTTTACTGTTTATATTCCAATTATATAATTTTATCGAATTTTTCCCCTCCGATTTTAAAAATTAACTTTTCCCCCATCCCTGAACTTTGAAAAGTGACTTCCCCCCCCCCCCCCCCCCGCCCCAAATCCCTAATTTTTTTTTCACTTTCCCTCTGGCCATCGATGACAACGTGGCTGGAGAAAGAGTGACGAGCGTGATCTAGATCTGGATGACACTCGTTGAGCTTCATTGGATGACGGAACGTCATCCATTCTCTGGATGACGCTTGTAATCCAGAATGGACGACAAAACGTCATCTAGACTAGATGACGCTTCGTCGTCCAAAAATCTGGACGACCAAGTGTCGTTTAGATCTGGACGACGCTTGTCCTTCTTGGAGGATGATTGTTATCCAGAGGTCATCATCGTCCAGAGGTGGTTAACCTCTGGACGAAAACTTCTCTGTCATCGTCGGAAAAAGTGAATTTTTTAAAATATAATTTAGGGGACAAATATTAATTTTTCAAATTAAAGGGGAAAAAATGAGATAAAATTTTTATTATTTAATATTATTGATAAAATAACGAATTTGCCCCTTAACCCTAACAGAAAATATGTGGGTAGGTCCAAACAAATTAAACTTTAGATAGGTGTTTGGGTTTTTCATCAAGTGTGGGTATACGTTAGAGATAGGGCTAAAAAATGGGTGGGAAATAGTCCTTCTCCCTTTTTTTTTTAAGTCAAAGGGGTACCCCCCTTGATCTCCCTACTTCCGCCAATGATGCAAATCCCTTATGATCTTTTATTGAAATGGGAGTGGCTAGAGAATTTCAGATCAATCCATGACAGATTAATTAGAGGCAAATTAATTGTTGGGAAACTTCCATTTGACTTGCCTGTAAAAGATCTCCAATGTTTATTACTAGAGCCACCAAGCTACCTGAAGTAGGATGGTGAGAAAATCAGGACTAGTTTAGTGGACTACAGTATTTCCGCATAGGTTTCTCAAAATAAGAAAATATAGCTTATTCTCAAACCCCCTCCGCCAGGTTGACGTTCCATATGGTTCCGAAAACATAGGTTTCCAACATCCACAAATCCAACATAAACACGAGCTTATTCTCAAACAACACAAGCATTGACATGAGAAAAGATATCTTCTTACCCAAGTTTCTGATAACTCCTAACTTGTAAGTAAACTACAAAAAAGTATATATGTAAAAACAAATTATCCCCTAAATCCTCAGTGAATTGATCATCATCAAAATAATCTTCAGTATCATCATCATCATTATCATCATTCACGTCATCTTCTTAAAACTGTGTGATTATCATCATTCACGTCATCATATGCTGAATAATCATTCTTTTGTTCTTCATTAATCTATTTTTCTTTAAGATTGTCTCTTACTTAGATACGACTTTCCATAATATAAAGTTATGTTAGTCTTCTTTTTTCTTCTTGTTACCATCATTATAAACTCAATATCATCATTATCTTGAATCTCATAGGGCATTTCACTCAACAATGCTTCATTGGGCATAAACATGTGGACATATGATCAACTTTGATTGATTTTAAAACGATAATAGATTTTCACAACGAATCCTTCAAAATTAGCTCTTGTGTTAATGCAAATCATTCTTAAGTCTTCACTAACATATCTTATAACATTGTCATCTTCAGTAATCTATTATTCTATAAACCAAATCATAAATGTAGCTTTATCTATGACCAACACAATCCAGGTCTTATAAGACGACTCAATACTACTCAGTCCAACATGACTCAACCCAACACAATCTTATCTAGCTCATTGTCATCTTTAGCTGAGGGATAGGTAACACAATTATTTAAATTTATGTCTCATTATAATATTTAATAATGTGCTATAATAATAGTTAATAATACATTTATTGTTATGACATGGTGATTTCTCTTGTTAATATTATATTTTAGTAATAATTTAGTTTAATATCTCTTTCAGCTAGGGTTGGATTCGAATCGAACTGAACTCGAGCTCGACTCGACTTACATATAACAGAGCTCGAACTCGAGCTTGTTGAGCTCGTTATGCTTGAACTCGAACTCGACTCGAGTTTGACTCGGCTCGTTTTGAGTTCAAGCTTTTAATTAATTTATTATTAAAATGATATCATTTTAATACATATTGGTTAAAACGACGTTATTTTGTATCAAAATTTTTAATTTACAAACTTTGATGAGCAAGCTTGAGCTCAAACTCATCTAAGACTAGCTTGTTTCATGCTTGTTTGAATCAAGCTCGAACTCAAACTTGAACAGAGTCAATTCGAATCCAATCATATTTTCAACCAACTCACTGATAAGTTTAAGCCAAAAAAAAAAAGTCATAAAAAAGGTAAAATATCGGCCATTATATATAGTTTAACGTGACAAGTTGCAATATTTAATTGTGAGTTTGCTGTCATGCGTCCTCATCGCCATATTCTAAGCTGTATCCAGACATAGGCCCAACTTGAAGTACAAAAAAATGGTCCGGTTTGAAAGGGTATGGTTGGTACTATAGTAGCCCATACCAGACCTGTAGGCCTTTAGAGCCGGCCCTTTAGCTTGGGCATCAGGCCAGCGAGCTAGGCCGAGGAACAAATTAAATAAACTTTTTTCCTTTGTTTTTAAGGCTGTAGCCAGTAGCAGGCACACACATCTAAACTAATTTCTTACTATCTCATTCTCTTTTTACATTCTCTTCTTTTAATCCCTTTCACATTTAACATTTTTTTATTCAATTTTAATATTTCAATTTCTCTCTATACAGTCTTCATTCAATTTTTATATTATTTTTTTTCTTTGGTTTAAAATTTTTTTAATAAAATAATTATTTAAATTTGTTAATATAAATTTCTTTCAAAATAAATAAAATCGAGGAGCGTAAATTATAAGTCAATCCCCTAAATCAGATCTTATATAATTTTAAATGATATAAAATTATTTTATATTACTAATTATCGTATCCAATTAAAGAAAACTTTTTAATTTATCAATGTCGTCATAACAGACTTATTTTTTGTAACTACGTCTTTGTGGCTTACTTTACTCTTAAGCCGAAACAACTATATTTTATATGTTCTGCCAACAAAAAGAACTGGCTAACTCACACGTTTAACCTTCAAACAGTGTCACTTGTAATTTTTGTTATGTTTGTTACTCCCACAATTCCTTTAATATCTATTAACAACATAATTTCTTTCCTGTTTTTATAATTTTATTTATTATTATTTTTCTTTAAAATATTTTTGCAATGAAAAAACTTAATATATTCTAAGCAAATAAGATGTGCAAGTGATTGGAATGACTTAACGTTTGTAGATTTAATTGATCAATAATTGGTGTAATGTAAATACTGTAACATAAATCATACACGATATTTGTTACAATGTTTACATTACACTCATTCTTAATTAATTGATTCTACAAAAGTAATGTCGTTCTAATTATTTAAACACATTTTATGTTTATAACATATTAAAAAAATTTAAATAATTAATAATTAACAAAATTTTAAAAGCAAAATAGAAACTAAATTGTTAATAAACATTAACAGAATGGTGGTAATAACAGATATAGAAAAAATGCGAGAGATAATGTCGGATGACCACTTGCACAAGTTATTAAGTTCTTTTTAGTGGTTAAGCACATGAAAAATAATTGTCTTGGCTCAAATATTGGGTAAGTCAAGAAAGACGCAGTTAGAGAAATTAAATCTATTACAACACTATCGATAAAATAAAGAATTTTTTTTAATTAGATAAGACAATTAATAATAAAAAATAATTTTACATCTTTTGAAAATAATTTTCTTGAGTCGACCCAACCAAAAAGCTCTCAATTGTGTGGGCTTTGAGCCTGGCTTGACCCACTGCTGCATCTAACCATATCCCTAGCCAAAACTACTTTAATATTTTACTATATATGATACATTTTTTACTATATGATTTATTGCAAATGCCTTTTTAAATCATATGTACCTCTATTGGTTCCAAGTTAAGAATTAAGTGTCAAGTAGATGTATTGTCTCAACCAAAACTTTCTCTTTTCTGTATCTCATTGAGGAGATAAAATGAATTGAATGTGTTTTCTGATAGAAAATAGTTGCAGGAAGGATATCAAATCTGAATTTGTATTTGGAAGCATCAAGAGGAACCAAGATCAAGAGTACCCAATACTTCTGTTGTTAACAAAAGGGCTGCTGCAGGAAGAAGTGAAGAACTTACAAATTGTTGAAATATTTAACTCTATTTGGAAACACTTGAGAATAGCAGTCCTCAATATATTAATGGTTTGTATAAAAGTTGCAAACTTTATTCAAGTATTCTCCGTCCTCACAGCTTGAACTGATAAAGCTGAGACTTATCACCAACTTTCCTAGCAAAATATGAGTTCAAATATTCATAAATAAGAAAATCCCTGTAAACAGGTGGTTTTTCTTCTGATGTCAACTCTTTAATTGGTCCATAGAGCTTTGGGGTTCCAGTAGCATGTCCAGTGAAAAAGCATGCCACAAAAATCCTCGGAACAAATCCATTGGCGACGATTCTGTGGTCAAAACTTTTAAACTTGTTGTTCGATATAACCTGGAGAAAGTCCCCTATATTTACCACCAAACCTCCAGCAACGGCTTCAACATCAACTTGAAGACCAACGATTTGGTCATGAAAGAAGGATCAGAGTGTTTGGTAGCTCCCAAGGTGAGCTCTGCCTGGGGGCACGATGCATAGTAGTGGCAAGCGATGCTAAATCCTTCAGTGCATCCCATCTCTTTTAAATGTTCAGGTTTCAGCGCTAAAGCCATCGATAACAGTTCAAATAGAGTTTTCCTCAGCCTGGAAACATTTTCTATGTACACCATTGAACTGTCTCTGCAAAACAATTTCATACATGTTGAAAGGAAAAACAACCATACTTGCTCAATTAAAAAGAAAAAATCATTTTTCATTTTACTTCTATTGTATCTACTCGCTAAAAGCACAACAGTTAATAAATTAACTTTGGTAAATTTCTTGCAACTTGTTGGGTTGACATTTATTGGTTGGGATAAGGGATAGCAGCTAGTGTATAAGCATGGAGAAAAACTTCACCGTTGAGCTAGCTTTTGGGGTGAGAGATGCCCAATTGTAGCTACCAGTGGTGAAAGAGCCGGTTACAACAATCAGCCCAAGAGTCCACGGGAGTAACTAGTTAATATTAGGGATGGCAATGGGGAGGGGCGGGGAGGGGATGTCAATCCCCGTCCCCGTCCCCGTAGGGGATTTCAATCCCCGTCCCCGCCCCGTCCCCGCTACGGGGATAAAAAAAAATCCCCATCCCCTCCCCATCCCCTCCCCGTCCCCGCGGGGAAAAATCCCCTCCCCATCCCCGCCCCGTCCCCGTTGGGAAAAATCCCCTCCCCATCCCCGTCCCGTCCCCGCGGGGAAAAATCCCCTCCCCATACCCGTAAATATAAATTTTAATTCCGTTATGTATTTCAATAAATAAAATAAATTATATTCTCCAAAAATATCACTTGTTACAAGAGCTACAAAATATTCATTGTTATTTTAGTTCAAATACAAAGTTTTCATAAAATCTAACAATATGCAATAATCAATCTCTTCATTAGTAGCTCTTCATGTATGTGATTTAGGGTAATTTTATAATAACATTAAATTTAATACTTTTTATTCACTTTAATTGATTTTATCAAGTTATAATTTGTTTTTTTTTTTGTGTAAAACCTGGTGGATTGACTAACTGAAGTTGAAATAGAATTAATTTTGTACATTTGTATTTTATGATAATGAGATTCTGGGGTTTTTTTAATATATTAGATTAATAGTTTAGAAATTAGTAAAAGCTAATAATTGATAATTCAAAAATTAGTAAAATTAAAATTATAGTTTTAATAAATCATAATGTAAAAATTTCTATAACTTAATAGTTTATAAATTATTATATTAATATATTAGATTTAGGGGGTGGGGTGGGGTGGGGTGGGGAGGGGAGGGGCGGGGGGGCGGGGCGGGGGCGGGGAGGGAGGGGAGGGGAGGGGAGGGACGGGGCGGGGCGGGGACATATGTATCCCCGTCCCCTCCCCGTCCCCGATTACGGGGATTATTTTCATTCCCATCCCCGCCCCTTTCCCCGTTTTTATAGGGGAATCCCCTCCCCATTAGGGTCGGGGAGGGTTGGGGCCTCTAAAGTCGGGCCCAAATTGTCATCTCTAGTTAATATCAAAGTCAACTAACTAGTAACACATTGCCACTCCGAATGGCTAATTGTAAAATGTGTTTAACTAATGGTTCAATGTGTGAGGGAAAGAGAGATTGTTGGATTGTCTCATATCGATTGGAAAAAAGAATAGGTATTAGTATATAAGTGTGAAGAAAAGTTTCATTCTTTAGAAACAGTAATGATCAATTGATGTAAATGTCCAAGTAAAGCTCGTTGCTCTTCTAGATGAATGGTTGTGAGAATTGTCAAACCAATGAGAGATTTTTGGGTTATTCCATATCGGTTCAAAAATGGGTTAGGTGTTAATGCATAAATGAAAAGGAAAGTTTTATCTTGAAACAATAACTTTTTTCTAATTAATTATTTAGACAATAATGCTATAAATGGGGATATTAATTAAAATAAGCAATCGTTTTCCCGCATAAACCTTTTTTGGTAACAAATTTTACATTTTACCTTTTTAAGCAAATTGTATTTTTCAATTCGAAAATACCCTCATTTAATTTCTCAACCTTACCGTAGCATTTCGTTGATTAATTGTATGCCTTCCGCAAAAAACATTAAAATTAAATTATCTGCATGAATAAATTTTATAAATTGAAAAACAAAATAATTTTTTATAAAATAATTAATTGTTATATATCCAAAATAATGGATATATATAGGTTTTTTTTTGAAACAGTACGTTTTTTTCTCAAACAGGTTGTCGGAATTTGGAAAGGGGTGCGAGAAGGGATTGGTGCGTTAACAGATGCGAAAATTTGAAAAAGGGTGCAGAAGCGGGTGTGGCAATAGGGGTGCGGGAATTTGGTAAAGGGTGCGGGAAGGGATTGGTGCGTTAAGAGTTGTGGAAATTTGGAAAGGGGTGCAGGTGTAGGTGCGAGCGCAAGCACGTTGGTGCGTGCATTCGGCGTGCGCGTGCTGGTACGTGCGTGCGTGCGGGCACCTGCACCTTTCCACACACCCTTTAAGCAATTCCCACACCCTTAGCCAATTGCCGCACCATTTTGGCAATTCCCGCACCCGTTCAACAATTCCTACACCCTTAGCCAATTGCCGCACCCTTTCAGCAATTCTTGCACCCGTTTAGCAATTCCCGCACCCTTTAGCTAATTACCGCACCCTTTCAACAATTCCCGTACCCGTTCAATAATTGTTGCACCTTTTAGCCAATTGCCACACCCTTTCAACAATTCCCACACCCGTTCAACAATTCTCGCACTCTTTCACGCACTTTTTCAGCAATTACGTAAAAAGGTGCAAGAATTGTTGAAAGGGTATGGTGTGCATGGCGTGGTACGCTGAGTGATGAAATTATAAAATTATTAAGAAATGTCAGACATGCAATTCAAAACGTCAACCAAGCCAGGAAGATCGACATTCTCGCCAAAACCAAAATTTACCCACACACCATTCACCGTCAGGAAATTGTCGTGGAAAAACATCACGTTATTGTCGTCCGAGTCATCTGAGTTGTCTCAGGTATATATTTACTGCTAACATTGATTCGACTTTGAGACATTGGATGAGATTTAGGTTTTCATTTCGTCTTTCGTTTGATGCATGGATGTCGATTAGTTAGTTGATTACAGTTTTGATTATGCGATTGATTTTGCCGGTTTGACTGTGTTGGTTTAAAATATGCGATTTTGCCGATTGATTGTGTTGGTTCGTAGTTATGGGAGGAGGAGATGTTATTTTGGAGTGCCGATTTGCATGTTCACACTGTTAACACACACATTCACACTTATAGACCACCATTAACACCTTCCCAGTGTCAATTTGCATGTTCACACCGTTAACACACACATTCACACCTACAGACCACCATTGACACCTTCCCGGTGTCGATTTTCATTTTTCACACCATTAACACACACATTCACGCCTACAGACCACCGTTAACACCTTCCCGACCACTCCCCTTCTCCCACACCCGTTTACACTTTTCGGCACCCTTTCACATATCCACGCACCCCTTACACTTGTACGTACCCTCAATGTATCCATGCACCCTTTAAGCATTTTGCCGCACCCCTTCACACTTTGCTGCGCCCTTTCACATGTCCATGCACCCCTTAACACTTTGTCGTACCCTTTCACACTTTGTCGTACCCTTTCACACTTTCCCGCACCCTTTCACAATTTCCCGCACCCTTTAACACTTTGTCGCACCCCTTTGCATTTCCACACACCCGTTTCACATTTTCCCGTACCACTTAACATTTTGTCGTACCCTTTTGCACTTTCATGCACCCCTTAACATTTTGTCGCACCCATTTGCACTTCCACACACGTCTTAACATTTTGTCGCACCCCTTTATACTTCCACGAACCTTTTTACATTTTGCCGCACCCTTTAGCATTGTCCCATACCCCTTTGCAATTCCACGCACCCCTTAACACTTTCCCCACGCTTTTCACATTTTATCTGACCTGTTTGTAGTTTGATCGATAATATTGATTATTGTAATTTGACTAGTATAAAACCTTTTTAACATTTTTTTGATTTTTCAAATATGTTTATGGTTTTTTAGGAAACTGGAGTTAACGAACGTCCTAGTGAAAGGAGGTATAACGACGGTCATTATTTTTCCATGAAGTTAAAAGTTAGAGGTCATGTGGATACTGTCCAAACAATCATAAATTCTCTTACTCATGCCCAGAAAAGAATGTTCAAAACATGTTGTTTCGGACGATTTTAAATATGGAGACTTTGAAGCATAGCTCCAGTTTATTGCATTATGTGTTATTTCGACAAATCAACAAAGGAATGGTAGGAAAGGAATTATGGTTTCGGCTTAATAGGGTGGACTACAGATTTGGCCCTATTGAATTTGCTCTAGTTACAGGATTAAAATTCAGTAGAGAAATAGGAAAGAACAAGGTTATCGGACAATCACAATTGAAATCTAAGTATTTTGCAGGTAAAAAAGCTGTTACATATGGTGATCTAGTAGCAGTATTTAAAGAAAGAGCATGAGTAAACAATGATGAGGATGCCATTAAAATATCTGACCTCTATCTGCTTCATTTTGCATTATTGGGATCAGACAATAGAAAAACTATTTCAGAGCATATTTTATGTATTGTGGATGATTGTGATACTTTTAACTCGTATCCTTGGGGTACTCTTGTTTGGAGGATGACTGTTAAATCTTTAGGTGAGGCTTTACTAAAACAGTATAATGAAGTTTCTAAATTATATCCACTGTACTCAGAAGATATCCTAACATTAACTTACGGGATAAAAGGATGTACTTTAGCATTTTAGGTAATATTAACTTTTTTTTAATATTTCATAAGTATATACTTTTTATCATTTTGTTTATTTACATTATATGCATTTTTAAATGACAGGTTTGGATATACAAGACACTTAATAATTTAGAAAGTTTTGTGATTTGTAAATTGGTGAAGAGAATTCCTCAAATGTTGAGGTGGGGAAGTTTAAATGGTCTAAGCTAGGAGGAAATGGATCGTATTTTGAACTCTTCTGAAGTAAGATATTATGTTTTTCAATAGTATTTATTGGTAGTTTATCATAACTCTCTCTTAATAAACCTAATTTGAATATCTTTAGGATGTTGTCACCTCTCGTATGATTACATCCAGAGTTGAGAGGCAATCACCATATTACGAAGATGTTATGGATTACATTGATGATCCGAAAGAATCCGATACTACTCCTGTCATTATAACATCCCCTCTAGACATCTGACCTGGTGTAGCATTCTCTCCAGATATCCTACCTACACCTGTAAGTTGGAATACTCTTGTTCGTAAGCGACGGAGTTCATTTGTTAGTAGTCCTGTGACATCAGCTATGCAACCACCTAAGCGTAGTGCTTTTATATCATCGCCTCAGTCGCCCAAAGAAACATATACTTGCATGCCAATGGGTGAATCTACCGGGATAGATGATGATAAATTTGATAGACTTCAAGAGCTTCTACAAGAGTTCATGCAAAAAGTTGATAAACGACTTGGAAACATCGACGAGTGGCAAACATTACTTGAAACACGTCAAGCCTCCATGGAAGCTAAGTTAACAGAGTTTCAACATACGTACCATCCAAACCCAATAAGCCCAACAGAAGTGGTATGTCTTTAAACTATATTCTGACGTAATATATTTTTGAATAATGCAATGCACTTATTATTTTGAAAATTGACAAGTGTTTTGTTTGTTATTTTCAGGATGAACCAACCGAAGTATTGTTTGAGTATATTGACTAATTTGATACGACTATCTAGTAAACAATGGATGTCACGAATGAAACTCCATCAGAGCACCGTTCCATTACTCGGAGGACATTATGCAGAAGGATAATGAAGAAAGGTAAAACACTTCAGAACCCATACACTAATCCTTTCAAACATCGTCGTGCACGAGAGGTGTATCAACCATCATGTTTGGAGGAAGTAGAAAATAATATGTATGAATATTTGCAATGGTACGGGGGACCCTCCAGAACCGGGTTTGGGCAACACTTATTTATATAGACCATGTGATAAAATTAAGTGGTGGAAGCTATTATATGAAGATAACCAATGGCTATTGGATCAGGTATATCAATCTTTAAAAGCAAAAGTTAGATTATTTTTACATTATATTTTTATTTTATAATGTTTGCTCACTTGTAATATTATTTTACTTTTCAGCATATTGATAGTTATTTAGTGGTATTATGACATACATTTTCGTCAGCTAAATGGATTTGTGTGGAAACTTCTTTTGATAGGTGGTTACCGCATATAATAAAAGAATGAGAAGATTATGGATTAGATAATTATCAATGGCCACGATTATTATTAAATTCGATCGAAGGGATAAATGATCCAGACTTATATAGAGGTTATATCTCATGGGCTAACGTTGATCGGGTTTGTATCATTTAAATTTTTCCAAATATATTATTTTGATAAGTATATTAGAAAGAAAAAATTTTACTGATGGGAATGAATTTATTGCATTACATTACAGGTTTATATTCCGATTAATTATGAATGTCAACACTGGGCATGTGGTGAATTGGACCTAAATGTGTGGACTTTGACGGTGTATGACTCATTGAAGGCATTTTTTGACTCTACAGAAAGATTCCTGGAGGCTATGAAATGTTATTCTTATCTTTCGGCTATTATTAGTACGACCAACTATTGGGAGTCACGGGGTCTTGAGCCAAAGTTAGAACCATTGACCATTACGAGTTGCGTGGATGTACCACAACAAGGCATTGCCTCCAGTGATTGCGGGATATTCTCATTATATATTTTAGAGTATCTCGCCATTAGCAAGAGATTATCTTTTAGGGCAAAAAATGCTTCCTATATGCGTTGCGTTCTTGCATCCAAAATATGGAAGCATGGCGGGAATTCACTCTTTTCCTGATTTTTCATATTAAATATTAACTTATAAATATTTATTTTTTTTGTTTAGTATAGTTTAATAAATTTAATATTTATTTTCTATTGATTGGTTAAGATGTATTAAGTTTTAGTCGTATGCATGGATTGATTAATTGCATTTCAGGTATTTGATATTGCATATTTTGATTGATATGTTGATGTGGCTGGAGTTTGGGTTGACGGATATATATATTGGAGTGTAGTTTCTTTAGATTTGGATATATCTTAGGAATTGTTGAAATTATAGAGGGGATGCTGCCAAAATTTTTATGTAATACTGTAAATGATTGCCTAAATGATTCTGTTAATTTGTATTCCTATTCTAAATGACAACATAATGAATTATTTCCAGGATGAGAATAACAAAAGGGAAAAAAAATAACAGGCCACACAATGCGGTTTATTTTCCACTGAAGAAATAGAATTTGCAATTATTCTCACAAAAACATATATATCATATGCGCAAAAGCAATTTAATATACCCATTCAACATTATATGAATTTATATTCTTTCTAACAAACCCATACCTGCTGAAGATGTTGTAGCCTCAGATAAGGGATTTGTACAAACTAAACGTGTGTGCCCTTTTTGATGACATCTGCTACATTAAACTTGACGTATTTCTTCTCCTTCTGACGGTCTTCTATTATGTTCTGAGGGATGACCAGAATGTCACTGTTGTATTTGTGGTGATTAACTATACGGATATCTTCAGGTTACACCCATTCGGAAGGATCACCCAAAGGTTTAACAGCCTCCCGGTAAACAGCTTTCCAGTATTCAATTGAGTAATATTTTTTACCCAAGGATAACAATTTGAGAGGTTTTGAAATCTGGCAATTGCTGCAACATGTGTGCATGCTATTTGTGATAGTTGAAATTTTTTACAACTGTATTCTTTTGTTGCAAGATTAACTATTGCGACAAATCTACCAGAACTATGCACTTCATATCTATCAATGGTTATTGATTTGACAATCATATTAGCTGATTTGTGAATATGATTGGCTAACTTTTCTTCAGCCATGGAGTCAGAGGATGAGTGCAAGTATCTGAAAGATATTATAACATTTGAAAAATTAGAAAATACAGACATTGATGGTTTGTACTTGTCATATTGTGAAAAGTAACAAATGTATGGTGGTTTGTACCTGCCATATTGTGACGAGTATAAAACCATTTTTGTAAGGTTGAATGTAGGAATTCAATGAGCATAACCACTGGCAATTTACATGCATGTCGTGCCAAAGCCAAAGCATTAAACGATTCAACAATATTTGTGGTCATAATGTTATATCGGATACCGAAAAAGTGAGCACGAGCCCACTGTACATAGTCGATTCCTTCCAAATAAGCAGCTACAATAGGGTTTTTAGCTTTAATCATATGCAAAGCCTCCTCAAAATCCTCTGTTCGATAAGCCTTCGTCGTTCTCCAAAATCATCCCTCTATATGTTTTGTTTGCTTGTACGAGCAC
>NW_025401270.1:5000-10000 GCF_011075055.1 Mangifera indica | reverse complement strand
ATGAGGCGTAGTCATGCATGTCTCTATCCACTGAACCATCCTATCAGGGATGCCAACTGCTCGTAATGCTGAGAGGATGAAGTCCCAACTAACAGTGTCAAATGCCTTACGGATGTCTACCTTAAGTGCACATCGGGCTGGGGAATCCCTAATATGATAATTATGCATCAGCTCCTGAGTCAGAAGAATATTATCTGTAATTTGTCTCCCTGGAACAAAGGCTGACTGTGAACTCCCAATAATATCAGGCAAAACACTCTTAAACCGATTTGCTATCACCTTAGAAATACACTTGTACAGCACATTACAACAAGATATCGGTCTGAAATCACCCATGTGTCTAGGACTCTCTACCTTAGGTACCAAAGCAATCCGTGTGGCATTAACACATCTAGGCAACCTACTAGTAGCAAAAAACCATCGAACTGCTGCTCTAAAATCAGCACCAATAATGTCCCAAGTCCGTTTAAAAAATAGAGAAGTAAAGCCATCCGGGCCAGGGGATTTGTCATCTGGAATAGAGAATAAAGCATCCTTAATCTCCATGTCCGTTACTGGGGCAATCAAACGATCATGCATGTGCTCAGAAACATGTCTAGAAAAGTATCTGGTAACATCGCCCGAAGGTGCTCGGGATGGGGCGGTGAGTAGGTCTTTGTAGTACTGAACTGCCAAATTACCAAGCTCCCGCTGATCAGAAATAAGTGCATTACCATCCCAAAGACTCCTAACCCTGTTCCTGACTTGCCTGTGGATCAATGACTTATGGAAGAATTTTGTATTTTGGTCCCCCAATCTCAGCCACTGAACCCTAGATCTCTGCTTATAAAAGGCCTCCTCATCCTTGCAAAGTGAATAGTATTGCCTCGCAAGATCCCTCTCCAAATCAATATGTTCAATAGACGTCGGGTGCCGATCAAGATTTTCCTGTGCCTCAGCCCATTTCCCCTTTGCTTCCCTCACCCTAGATGATATATGGCTAGAATCTCTGATATGGAGAGATTTCAATTCACCCTTCAATTTGTGTAATTTTTGGGTAAAGCGGAACATGGAATTACCCTCTATAGGTACCTCCCACACTCTCTGAACAATCTCCTGAAAACAAGCATGATCAGCCCAAAAATTAAGAAATTTAAAAGGGGTAGGGGTCTTAGCTGGAAGAGGCCCAAACCGAACCACCATAGCACTATGATCTGAAGCATCCCTGGTCAAAAACTCTGATTCTGAATTTGGCCAAGTGATGACCCAAGAAGAACTGCAAAAAACCCAGTCAAGCTTTCTGAGAATAGTACCCTCTCCCTGTTGACCATTATGCCAAGTATACCTCAAACCCTTGTAAGGAAGTTGAAGAAGCTCAGCATCATGAATACATTGCCCAAAATCATCCATATGTGAGTACCAGCCTGTATCACCTCCAACTCTATCTAAAGATCGAAGAATGGCATTGAAATCCCCTATAACAAGCCACAAAGGGGAGTTCAATGTCTGAGAGTGGCCTCGAATCGAATCCCAAAGCTGTCGCCGATTACCTGGATCAGAAGAACCATAGACAAAAGTGACAGTAAAAACAAGGCCATCAGAAAGTCTAGTTACCCCACAAGTGATCTCCTGAAAGGAATTCTGAATGCTGCTAATGTTGTACAAAGAAGGATCCCAACAAACCAACACACGGCATGCCATAGATTCTGTGGCATTAGAGAGATATCTCCAAGAAGGGCATATCGCAGACACAACAGAATCCAGGTGCGCATACTCTACTTTAGTCTCCAACAGACCAACCAAACCCAAGGAGTAATTAGTAAGCCAACTCCTCACTGCTCTCTGCTTTGAGTGGCCATTAAGGCCTCTAATATTCCAGCTTCCTATCATGGGGAAGTGGAATAGGACGATCAAAAAAATAAATTAGTTTCGAGCACGAGGCCCGGCTCCCCTCTTGCTCCTTGCCCTTGTACGAGGTGTAACAAGTGGTGGAACAACTGCCTTTGAACTGCTATCTACTGCTTTTGAAGTAATGGCCAAGCTCTTACTTCTATCCAATACGGCAAAACGGTTAGGTGACTCTGACAGAGATGCTGACCTGTTCAAAACGCACTCACCAATGCCTAGTAAACCATCCTGATCCTCTTCTATAGCTATTGGGCTGTCAGGATCAGTGTCTAAATCTGAAGAGGTGCACTGAGTTTGGTCGGTCACCAAAACCATAGCTAATGGCCCCACATCGGCGTCTCTCCTCTCTACACCTTGATTTGAAGACTTATTCTTCCCAGTTGCCTTTATTTCTGGTGCCTGAACCTGTCTTGCAATGGCCTGAGAATCTGCTTTAGCCTCATCCATCACCCTAGTTTCAATTGCCACAGCTTTCCCTTTTTCACTTATTGTTGAGCCTGAGGGACCAAAGGAAGCTGCTTGTGCATCCTCCTTGGGCTTGGTCTCTTTCTCCTTTGGTTGACAATTATGGCCAAATAGACCACATTTAGCACATCTCTTCGGTTTCCACTCATACTCCACTTTAACTTCAATAGGGTCTGATGATAAACAACACTGTATCTCAAACTTCTGCAATGGTGCCCTCGTTGCATCCAGTTCTACACACACACGAGCATAAGAGAGACGTGTGCATTCATATGTTTGCTTGTCACATGAGAGTGGTCGGCCAACCACACTTGAGACCGTGCTCAATCCTCTTTGAGTCCAAAGAGGAAGGGGGACTCCATGCAACCGAACCCATACTGGAACCTTTGAGATTCTGTTCATGTCAAAGGAGGTGTGGGCGTGCCATTGTTGCAGTACAATATGTTTTCCACCAAACATCCAAGGGCCTTCTTCCAACACTCGATGAACACCCTCTTCTTCATTGAATCTGAAAATAGTAAACCCCTCAGAGGACATGACGTGCTCAAGGCCATAAGACTTCCATGCTCGCATGGCAATGGATTTGATGGCTTGGTATGGCATAACATAACCTGGGAAGAACCCAACAAGACACCGTGTCCATTGGGTAGCACTCTCATCAATTAGAGCATCATCAATAACAAGCTTGGGTACATCACCTTCGATAGTACAATCTACTTGTTCCAAATTAAATCGGGACTTCGAACCAGAAACCCGGATACGATCAGCCCAAGAAGTGCCTTGAAAATTTTGCTGTGATGAGTGGGTGGTGGGTGGGGTGGCAGGTTTGGTGTTGGGCTGAGAAGTGGCTGCAGTTGCTGCCTGAGTGGGTGGTGCATGGTTTGGTTTCGTGGGGGGTAGAGTGGCTGCAAAATTTGGTGGTGTATGGGCTGATTTGGTGATGGGTGCAGTGGTATGGTTAGTTAAATTGGAGGAGGACATTATTGGGTTGAGGTGATTGTAAGTGGCGTGGAAATTTGTGGAGTGAAAATTATGTGACTGCGGGTGGCGCAGATTGTGAGGATGTATTGTGCAGTGGGGAAAGTGGTGGCAAATTTCTGATATGGTGGCGTGGGAATTGGGTGCAGCAGCCTTGGTTTTAATGTGGCAGGTGTTAATGTGGCTGAAATGGCAGAAAAATGCAGCTTGTGGCGTGGTCTGGTAGGCAGGGAAATATGGCGTTTTTGGCTAGCCTAAATGTGTAGGCAGGAGCTTGCTCCACGAGGCTTGCTGGGCGCTGAAGATTCTTGCGCAAATTGACAAGCAGCTGGTGCCTCAATCACACAAGGAATTCATCGAACAGGTGGCGTGCACAGGCCGAAAAGATCTTCGACAACCCACCTCCAACAACAAGAAACCCACGAAATTACTCCAATCAACACAACAGAACTTCACAATCCAGCAATACAACACAATCTCCAAGCCAAATTCAGAAAAAATTCCAGTCCAGAAACAAACCCCGACGCTGATTCCGTGTTCGCTGAACTGTAGATGGAGGAACGGTACAGGCAGTGGAGACGGACGGAGTAACGACGGACGGCGTGACGATGGCGAGCGATTGAGATGCAGTAGCTACCAGTGGAGGGGCGACGGTTTGCAAGCAGAATAGCAAAAGTTGTCCAGGGCAAGGTAGATGGATTAGACGAACAAAGCAGAGGAGAAATTACACACCAAGGACGGTCGGAACAGTAACGCCGGCGCACGGCCTCCGGCAACCGACGTGAATCGCCGATCAACGGAGTTTTAGCTCAGACCAAGTTGAGAGCGTTTTCCCTCCCTAAACCCTAAACCCTAAACCCTAAACCCTAAACCCTAAACCCTAAACCCTAAACCCTAAACCCTAAACCCTAAACCCTAAACCCTAAACCCTAAACCCTAAACCCTAAACCCTAAACCCTAAACCCTAAACCCTAAACCCTAAACCCTAAACCCTAAACCCTAAACCCTAAACCCTAAACCCTAAACCCTAAACCCTAAACCCTAAACCCTAAACCCTAAACCCTAAACCCTAAACCCTAAACCCTAAACCCTAAACCCTAAACCCTAAACCCTAAACCCTAAACCCTAAACCCTAAACCCTAAACCCTAAACCCTAAACCCTAAACCCTAAACCCTAAACCCTAAACCCTAAACCCTAAACCCTAAACCCTAAACCCTAAACCCTAAACCCCTAAACCCTAAACCCTAAACCCTAAACCCTAAACCCTAAACCCTAAACCCTAAACCCTAAACCCTAAACCCTAAACCCTAAACCCTAAACCCTAAACCCTAAACCCTAAACCCTAAACCCTAAACCCTAAACCCTAAACCCTAAAAACCCTAAACCCTAAAAACCCTAAAAACCCTAAAAACCCTAAACCCTAAAAACCCTAAACCCTAAACCCTAAACCCTAAACCCTAAACCCTAAACCCTAAACCCTAAACCCTAAACCCTAAACCCTAAACCCTAAAAACCCTAAACCCTAAACCCTAAACCCTAAACCCTAAACCCTAAACCCTAAACCCTAAACCCTAAACCCTAAACCCTAAACCCTAAACCCTAAACCCTAAACCCTAAACCCTAAACCCTAAACCCTAAACCCTAAACCCTAAACCCTAAACCCTAAACC
>NW_025401269.1:12500-19677 GCF_011075055.1 Mangifera indica | reverse complement strand
GATAGCAATATATCACTTAGCGTTTAATTTTGATGAAAAATTGTGTTTCAATAATTATTATAAAATTGCATTAAATCTTGCACATAAAACTAGTCTAAAAAACACATTAAAAAGTCATTATTAAGTTTATATTAAAAAAAGAATTAATTTAATTATTTACAAATTTTGATGAACGTGTATTTATATATAATGATATTTGGAGCGACCATTGATAAGTTCACTCTTATATGAATATAACTTGTCATTAGATCGATAATAAATTTTAATTACAAAAAAGAATTTTAACATTTAAAGTGTTTGATGATCGACATACCATCAATAATATCTATAAAATAATTAAAAGAATATTAGAAAAATATTGATTAGTTCTTAAAATTTTTTCAATTTCATTTGATAATATAGCTGCAAATACGACTTTAATTACTGATTTAACAAAAATTTGTAAGCCCAATTTAGGTGATAGATTTTTTCATATTAGATGTGCATGTCATGTATTAAATTTATGTATATAAGATGATTTAAAATATCTTAATAATTATATTAGTTCAATAAAAACAAAAATTTTATTTTTATGGACATATCCCCAAACTATGAAGGAATGAGGTAAATTTTGTAAACTTTAAATAGAAGATAAAAAAGATTTCTTAAAGATGTGTTGACTCGTTGGAATTCAACGTATAAATTACTTAATGAGTCTTTTGATTATAGAAAATTATTGTGCACATTTATTTCATAAAATATGCCACAAGTTACATTATATCCCAACATTGAAATATTTGTAAGACAATTTTAAACGTATTAAAACATTTTAATAGTGCAACTAATACTTTAAGTAGAGTTTATTATCTCACTTCTCATTTGTTTTTAAATGAAGCTCTTAATATTAATGAAACTTTAAACGTATTAAAAAATTTTAATAATGCAACTAATACTTTAAGTAGAGTTTATTATCTCACTTCTCATTTGTTTTTAAATGAAGCTCTTAATATTAATGAAGCTTTACAAGAAGCCGAATAAGATATTAATGAAAATAAAATAACTAACTTACTATAAAGAAATTTCATAAATTTTTCTTCTTGTTTGTTTTTTTTATCCTAGGTTTAAATTAGATGTTGTTACAAATTATTTAATATTATATTATGAATGCATGCAATTAGATTATAATGATAAAGTTAATATTTTATTAATTATAACTACCATTATGAATTTAATTAAAAAAATTTATGCTGAATATTCATTAGTTTATGATAACCAAAGTGGTTCTTTTTCTTCTTTACCACCTATTGCCCCATCCACCAACCCAAAATATTGTTATAATGATCATATTATGATGCAAAGAGATAAAAAACCAAGAGAAACATCAGACTCTACCTCGGAACTTGATATTTATCTAACCACTACTTTTGAGTTTGATGACAATAATATAGGTAAAAACTTTCTAGTTCTATAATGGTGGAGTTGATATACATCAACTTTTTTAATATTAGCAACTATTGTTAAACAAGTTCGAACAACATCAGCATCAATTGTCGCAATGGAATAAACTTTTAGTCAAAATGACAATATATTAGATGAGAGATGATCAAGTTTGACTCTCGAATTTATTGAAGCTCAAATATGCGTGGATGATTGTACAATAGTTGAATTATGCCAACAAGATATAAAAGTGGACTTTAATGAAAAACCCATTGATTAAACTACAGATAGTTCAATAACAGGAACCAGTAGCCAAGATAACGGAGATGAATGATAAGGTAAAGCGGTACCATCGGCTATCAAATATACGAGGTAAGAGAACTACATAGACTTTGATTCTTTTAAACCCCAAGAGGATATATAGAACGCTTAATTGAAAAATTAAATTCATGTTTTTTTAATTTTTTTAAATTATTGATTATTATAATTATTAATTAAAAAATAAATTGAGGCCATGTAATAGAATTGACAGTTCAATGTCAGTTTCAAACTGAGACCATGAACCGAAATTGTCAGTTTCGAACCGAGACCAAACCATTCTATAATGATTTTGGTTCAGAGTTCTTTTTTTTTTAAATCGTAAACTGGTAATTCCAAATTGAAACCACCGATTCATAAACCGTGGTCCAGGACTATCTAGAATGATAAATCTCCATACACTATAAAAGGATTAATATATAAAATCATGCCTAAAAAAAGAATTGCGAACAACACTGACAAAGTGTGAACAGTCCACCAAAGGAATCACAAGAATTAACTAACCTTAATAAATGGAATCACTCAAGTACAGAAACCGGCAGCATCAGCGTAGATTTTTTATTTGACACATAAATGAACTTCCCTTTGTTAAAGAAAGTAAATCAGTTCAATCATACATGGTTATAACCAATCCATTTATAAAGGACTACTCTCAGTTCATTCCAGCAGCCAGTTATGCCAAAAAATAAGTGATTTATATGTCAATCCCCATTAGGGCTGGATTCGAGCCGAGCCGAGCTCGGGCTCGGCTCGGCTTTTTAATGGCCGGCTCGAGTTCGGCTCTAGCCGAATTCGGCTCAGCTCGAGTTCGGCTCGTTTTCAGTTCGGCTCGTTTTTTATATCAAAACGACACCGTTTTGTATATATATATGGATCAAAATGACTCCGTTTTGTATAAAAAAATTTTTAAATAAATATACCGAGCCAGCTCGGGCTCGGCTCGAGCTCGATCGAGCCGAGCTGAGCCAGGCTCATTTCGGGCTCGAACCGAGCCGAGCCGAGCTCAAGCTCGAGCTGACTCGGCTCGAAACCAGCCCTAATCCCCATCACCTAGTTAGAAGGGTTTCAGGATCTTTAATACCTGACTTTTTGCAAATATATGTCAACTTATCTTCTTTTATCACATTGCCTCATCCACACTTTGTCTAGTCACAGGTAGACACCATAGGATCCAAAGGTTGTTTGCGCACCTAAAGATCAAGATATTTCTTTTGTGAACAAGAAGATACCGAGCAATAAAAATATAAATTAGTTAAAGGGAAATTTTAAAAAATGGCCAAAATGCCCTTCTATTAAGCAAAAATGCCCAAAATCACTATTACCAAGCCAAAATGCCCAAAATCACTATTCCCAAACAAAAAATGCCTATGACTTTTTTTAAAATACCAAAATTACCCTTTCCCTTATATTTATATAACTCTTCTCACTCACTATGGGGTTAAATTAATTTTAGATAAATATGAGGGGTTTTTGGATATTTTACATTGTAAAGGCATTTTGATATTTATTTATTAATTTCAAACTTTTTCTAAAATGTCAAAATTACCCTTCCCCTCATTTATATAACTCTCCTCACTCACTATAGGGGTTAAATGTAATTTTAGATAAATATGGAGGGTTTTTGGATATTTTACATTGTAAAGACATTTTGATATTTATTTATTTATTTATTTCAAACTTTTTCTAAAATGTCAAAATTACCCTTCCCCTTATCTATATAAACTCTCCTCACTCATTTTATTTACACACACTTCTCATATCACTCAAACACTCACTCTTACTTTCATTTTTTTTAACATCAATTAGTAAGGATTCGTTCGGAAGAAAGAAGTTCGTATTTCTGAATTCAACTCGAAAAAATACTATTAATCGAAAAAAAGATATTTATGCCAATCTTAGCCTAAAACTTAATTTTATTTGTTAAGTCTAGTTTTTATGTCATAATATGGGGGTTAAATGCAATGTTTGACAAGTATGGGGGTTAAATTAATTTAGGGTAAATACGGGGGGTTTTTAGATATTTTACATTGTAAAGACATTTTCATATTTATTTATTTATTTCATTACTTTTTCTAAAATATCAAAATTACCCTTCCTCTCATCTATATAAACCTTCCTCACTCATTTTATTTACACACACTTCTCATATCATTCAAACACTCACTCTCACTTTTTTTTTTTCAACATCAATTAGTAGGGATTCGTTCGGACGAAAGAAGTTCGTATTTTTGAATTCGATTCGAAAAAATACTATTTATCAAAAAAAGGTATTTATGTCAATTTTAGCCTAAAACTTAATTTTATTTGTTAAGTCTAGTTTTTATGTCATAATATGGGGGTTAAATGCAATATTTGACAAGTATGGGGGTTAAATGTAATGTAAGATAAATATGGGGGGTTTTTGGATATTTTACATTGTAAAGGCATTTTCATATTTATTTATTTATTTCATTACTTTTTCTAAAATGTCAAAATTACCCTTCCCCTCATCTATATAAACCCTCCTCACTCATTTTATTTACACACTTCTCATATCACTCAAACACTCACTCTCACTTTCATTTTTTTTTCAACATCAATTAGTAAGGATTCGTTCGGATGAAAGAAGTTCGTATTTTTGAATTCGATTCGAAAAAATACTATTCATCAAAAAAAGGTATTTATGCCAATCTTAGCCTAAAACTTAATTTTATTTGTTAAGTCTAGTTTTTATGTCATAATATGGGGTTAAATGCAATGTTTGACAAGTATGAGGGTTAAAGTAATTTAGGGTAAATATGGGGGGTTTTTGGATAGTTTACATTGTAAAGGCATTTTCATATTTATTTATTTATTTCATTACTTTTTCTAAAATGTCAAAATTACCCTTCCCCTCATCTATATAAACCCTCCTCACTCATTTTATTTACGCACACTTCTCATATCATTCAAACACTCACTCTCACTTTCTTTTTTTTTTCAACATCAATTAGTAGGGATTCGTTCGGACAAAAGAAGTTCATATTTCTGAATTCGATTCGAAAAAATACTATTCATCAAAAAAAGGTATTTATACCAATCTTAGCCTAAAACTTAATTTTATTTGTTAAGTCTATTTTTTATGTCATAATATGGGGGTTAAATGCAATGCTTGACAAGTATGGGAGGTTAAATGTAATTTAGGGTAAATATGAGGGGTTTTTTGGATATTTTAGATAAATATGGGGGGTTTTAGATATTTTACAATATATACAGGATTTATATAACATGTTAAAAATAGATAGGTATTGCTTTGATACAAGACAACATACAAGGGTGTTAAATAAAGAAAGAGATAATTGAGGGGTCAAATGAAATGTTATTAAAATTAGGGCGCATTTTCATATTAAACATTGTAGGCGCATTATAATTGAAATTATACATTTTTTCGAGTTTCACCGCTTTAGGATATATCAATGCACATTTTCCAGATTTCTGAAAAATTTTTTGATTGTTGCCATACTAGGGTATTTCAACTTTTAGATTCTGAATTTCAGTTTCGTTATTTCGAATTTCATCGCTTAGGATATATCGATTCGTATTTTTCAGATTTCTGAAGAATTTTTCGATTGTTGTCATTCTATGGTATTTCAACTTTTAGGATTCAAATTTCAGTTCTGTTTTTTTGAATTTCACCGTTTTAGGATATATCAACTCATATTTTTCAGATTTTCGTAGAATTGTTTGATTATTACCATTCTAGGGTATTTCAACTTTTAGAATTTGAATTTCAACTCAGTTTTTTTGAATTTTATCGTTTTAGGATATATCCACTAGTATTTTTCGGATTTCTGAAGAAATTTTTTATTATTGACATTTTAAAGTAGGCCAAAGGACTATTTCCCACCCAAGGTATGCTGCAATCTCAAGTTTCCACCATTTATCTTTGATAATACCAAATACCCACCCATAAGCAGTTAAAATTAACGAAACCCTAACCCCTAAAAATATTTTCTCTTTTTCACCCCCTAACCTCTAAAAACAAACCATTTCCCCCTAGGCCAAGTTTTGAAAAATAGCATTCCCCCCCTAGGCAATCTCCAACACCGAATTCGGCTCCATCGCCGACGACGACGCTTTCCAAAGGCACCACCATGCTCCGACGGTCGGTGTCGGAGATTGCCTAGGGGGGAATGCTATTTTTCAAAACTTGGCCTAGGGGGAAATGGTTTGTTTTTAGGGGTTAAGGGGCGAAAAAGAGATAAAATTTTGATTTATTTTTAATATTATAGATAAAATGACGATTTTACCCTTACCACCGTTAATTTTAACTACTCATAGGTTGGTATTTGGTATTATCAAAGATAAAGGGTGGAAACTTGAGATTGCAGCATACCTTGGGTTGGAAATAGTCCTTTGGCCTTTAAAGTATTTCAAAGTATAGAATTTGAATATCTATTTCAAAGTATAGATATTATAAAAACGTTTTAAATGGAACGTTACAAACAGATAGATGCATTTTGATATAAGATAACATACGAAAGTGTTATATAAATTGTTATATAAATTGTTAAATAATTATAGGGGGATAAATAAAATATTAGAAAAATATGAGTAGTTTTTTTTAATTATTAATAATTGTACGACTGATTTACATAGTTATTATTGATTTTTTTTTATTATAAATGAATAATTATCTTCAAAAACTTGTCATTGCAGGATTGATAATTAAAATGGATGGTTATGCATCGGTTCGTTACCAGGGAGAATGAATTCAAGGTCGCAACAACACAATGAAATATGTTGGAGGAGCCAAACAATTGATTAAAATCCCTTATGGAACAACATTCGAGGGATTTATTGAGCTTTTGACGGAGTCTTGCAATATTGATTCAATGAAAAACTACATTCAAGTATCAATAAAGCCAAGAAAAATTGAGCTTGACTGCCCCATCCAGATCCAAAATGATGAAGATGTCCAGGGTCTTCTTGATATGTCCTAGTTCTTTCAGGAATGTATTCCTGTTTTTGTTACATGTGCCCTAATTGAAGGGCAAAAGGAAGAAGATGAAGATGAAAATGAAGATGAAGATGAAAAAGAAAGTAGTTGGGTCAAAAAAGAATACGATTTGGAAAAGTTGATTGATTTCGGTAATGACCCGTTGTATATTGCAAACTCATGGGCTCATGGAGAAAAAAATATAGTTCCCTATTGGGGTGACTTTGATGGAAATGATATTCCCGACATTGCTTCAGAAGATGTAGAGCTTGAGTATATGGCATCAATTACCGAGGGTATGGATAGTTTGCAGCTTGAAGATCCTACTTCAGGTGGTGGAAATTATTCTGGGCCATTTTTTGACAATGTCCCCACTGATCCATTTAGGTGGCTTCCTGATTTTCCTCCACAGCCATCAGCATTATCAAGTGGTTCCAGATCGATCCGAGAGGAGAATGGTGTCAAGATTGGTGATATTTTTTATAA
>NW_025401269.1:5000-7500 GCF_011075055.1 Mangifera indica | reverse complement strand
GGGTTTAGGGTTTAGGGTTTAGGGTTTAGGGTTTAGGGTTTAGGGTTTAGGGTTTAGGGTTTAGGGTTTAGGGTTTAGGGTTTAGGGTTTAGGGTTTAGGGTTTAGGGTTTAGGGTTTAGGGTTTAGGGTTTAGGGTTTAGGGTTTAGGGTTTAGGGTTTAGGGTTTAGGGTTTAGGGTTTAGGGTTTAGGGTTTAGGGTTTAGGGTTTAGGGTTTAGGGTTTAGGGTTTAGGGTTTAGGGTTTAGGGTTTAGGGTTTAGGGTTTAGGGTTTAGGGTTTAGGGTTTAGGGTTTAGGGTTTAGGGTTTAGGGTTTAGGGTTTAGGGTTTAGGGTTTAGGGTTTAGGGTTTAGGGTTTAGGGTTTAGGGTTTAGGGTTTAGGGTTTAGGGTTTAGGGTTTAGGGTTTAGGGTTTAGGGTTTAGGGTTTAGGGTTTAGGGTTTAGGGTTTAGGGTTTAGGGTTTAGGGTTTAGGGTTTAGGGTTTAGGGTTTAGGGTTTAGGGTTTAGGGTTTAGGGTTTAGGGTTTAGGGTTTAGGGTTTAGGGTTTAGGGTTTAGGGTTTAGGGTTTAGGGTTTAGGGTTTAGGGTTTAGGGTTTAGGGTTTAGGGTTTAGGGTTTAGGGTTTAGGGTTTAGGGTTTAGGGTTTAGGGTTTAGGGTTTAGGGTTTAGGGTTTAGGGTTTAGGGTTTAGGGTTTAGGGTTTAGGGTTTAGGGTTTAGGGTTTAGGGTTTAGGGTTTAGGGTTTAGGGTTTAGGGTTTAGGGTTTAGGGTTTAGGGTTTAGGGTTTAGGGTTTAGGGTTTAGGGTTTAGGGTTTAGGGTTTAGGGTTTAGGGTTTAGGGTTTAGGGTTTAGGGTTTAGGGTTTAGGGTTTAGGGTTTAGGGTTTAGGGTTTAGGGTTTAGGGTTTAGGGTTTAGGGTTTAGGGTTTAGGGTTTAGGGTTTAGGGTTTAGGGTTTAGGGTTTAGGGTTTAGGGTTTAGGGTTTAGGGTTTAGGGTTTAGGGTTTAGGGTTTAGGGTTTAGGGTTTAGGGTTTAGGGTTTAGGGTTTAGGGTTTAGGGTTTAGGGTTTAGGGTTTAGGGTTTAGGGTTTAGGGTTTAGGGTTTAGGGTTTAGGGTTTAGGGTTTAGGGTTTAGGGTTTAGGGTTTAGGGTTTAGGGTTTAGGGTTTAGGGTTTAGGGTTTAGGGTTTAGGGTTTAGGGTTTAGGGTTTAGGGTTTAGGGTTTAGGGTTTAGGGTTTAGGGTTTAGGGTTTAGGGTTTAGGGTTTAGGGTTTAGGGTTTAGGGTTTAGGGTTTAGGGTTTAGGGTTTAGGGTTTAGGGTTTAGGGTTTAGGGTTTAGGGTTTAGGGTTTAGGGTTTAGGGTTTAGGGTTTAGGGTTTAGGGTTTAGGGTTTAGGGTTTAGGGTTTTTTTAGGGTTTAGGGTTTAGGGTTTAGGGTTTAGGGTTTAGGGTTTAGGGTTTAGGGTTTAGGGTTTAGGGTTTAGGGTTTAGGGTTTAGGGTTTAGGGTTTAGGGTTTAGGGTTTAGGGTTTAGGGTTTAGGGTTTAGGGTTTAGGGTTTAGGGTTTAGGGTTTAGGGTTTAGGGTTTAGGGTTTAGGGTTTAGGGTTTAGGGTTTAGGGTTTAGGGTTTAGGGTTTAGGGTTTAGGGTTTAGGGTTTAGGGTTTAGGGTTTAGGGTTTAGGGTTTAGGGTTTAGGGTTTAGGGTTTAGGGTTTAGGGTTTAGGGTTTAGGGTTTAGGGTTTAGGGTTTAGGGTTTAGGGTTTAGGGTTTAGGGTTTAGGGTTTAGGGTTTAGGGTTTAGGGTTTAGGGTTTAGGGTTTAGGGTTTAGGGTTTAGGGTTTAGGGTTTAGGGTTTAGGGTTTAGGGTTTAGGGTTTAGGGTTTAGGGTTTAGGGTTTAGGGTTTAGGGTTTAGGGTTTAGGGTTTAGGGTTTAGGGTTTAGGGTTTAGGGTTTAGGGTTTAGGGTTTAGGGTTTAGGGTTTAGGGTTTAGGGTTTAGGGTTTAGGGTTTAGGGTTTAGGGTTTAGGGTTTAGGGTTTAGGGTTTAGGGTTTAGGGTTTAGGGTTTAGGGTTTAGGGTTTAGGGTTTTTTAGGGTTTAGGGTTTAGGGTTTAGGGTTTAGGGTTTAGGGTTTAGGGTTTAGGGTTTAGGGTTTAGGGTTTAGGGTTTAGGGTTTAGGGTTTAGGGTTTAGGGTTTAGGGTTTAGGGTTTAGGGTTTAGGGTTTAGGGTTTAGGGTTTAGGGTTTAGGGTTTAGGGTTTAGGGTTTAGGGTTTAGGGTTTAGGGTTTAGGGTTTAGGGTTTAGGGTTTAGGGTTTAGGGTTTAGGGTTTAGGGTTTAGGGTTTAGGGTTTAGGGTTTAGGGTTTAGGGTTTAGGGTTTAGGGTTTAGGGTTTAGGGTTTAGGGTTTAGGGTTTAGGGTTTAGGGTTTAGGGTTTAGGGTTTAGGGTTTAGGGTTTAGGGTTTAGGGTTTAGGGTTTAGGGTTTAGGGTTTAGGGTTTAGGGTTTAGGGTTTAG
>NW_025401268.1:0-20725 GCF_011075055.1 Mangifera indica | reverse complement strand
AAATTTGAGAGAATGAAATTTGAACGGGTATATATAGGAAAAAACTTTTTTGAAAAAAAATAAAAATAGGAGGGGTGAATTGAGATTTAAAAATTACAGGGGACCAACGGTCCCCTGCAACTTCTCTCTCCTTCAGGCTTCAGCAAGCCAACGGTTCCCTACGCGGGGAACCGTTGGTTGTTTAAATAAATTTAAAAAAATTCAAAAAATTCAAAAAAAATTCAAATTTTTTCGATTCAGCACAGTAAACCGCCGGTTTACATGTCGGTTCATAAATCGGGTGTGAACCAGCTGTTTCACAGTTCAAATTTATGTAAACCAGAACCAAACCGTAAAATTCTGGTTTCGATTCTGGTTCAGTCCAGTTCCGGGTTTGCCGGTTTTGGTTCCGATTTTATCCGGGTCAGTTTCGATCTGGTTCACGAGCTAAACTGGCCCGTGGCCAGGTCTAGACGGTGAACAGTAGCTCTAGGAGGCAGAAATAAGTCAACAAATCACACAAACACCCTAGGCTTTGATACCAAATGGTGCATATCCATCAAGACAATGCAACAACACACAAACTCAATTCTGGAAATTATTGTTCATATGGCACAACAACAATTTGTCTTTCAATTTTTAACCAATCAAATGACCTCCAAATCATACAAATTGTAGATCATTGGAAAAGACATTCGAAGAGATTTCTAATGGTATATAATAGCAATCACAACTCAATCAACAAGACATTCAAAACTTGTCTCAAAGTTTGTTGGCAAAATCTGAACATGGCAAAAACATACCCTGTGAACAGTATCCGAGGCATACAACTCACATTCACACCTTCACACTTTAGATTTCAAGGGTAACAAGAAAATTAACCAAGGCATAAAGGAAAGTTCCACCATCCTTGAGATCTTCCACCCCCAATTCTTCCTCCAAGATGAATTGGATAAAGGAACGAGCAAATAAAGAAAAGCTACAAAGCTTTGCTTGAGAATTTCACTATCAAAGAAGTCTAGCCTTTACAAGTGAAAAAAACACTCTTATATACAAGAGGAAGTGGCGGCAAAAATGGGCATTAATTAGACAAGTAAGCTATGCCTTTCATTTAAGCTTAGCCATTCATTTAAACTAAGGTCATACCATATCAATGAAGAAAATAACAAAAGGGAACAACTTTTCCCGAAAAGGTGGAACTATGTCCACTAACTAAAGTTACTTGCTTCCCTTTTAGTTGCAATTCAACTAAATGGGCTTCATGGCATCTTGGGCTCCAATTTAAGTGATGGATGGCTACCTCATCTACTAGGTGATGTATTTTCGGCTACCTCTCCAACCCTAGCTTCCAAGTCTCTATCAAATCTCCATTTGGCTCAAGCCACCATTGAGAATGAAGAATTAGCTCCATGCAAGCCCAAAGATTCATTGCTTTTTCCACCTTGGCCCAACTTTACTTTTGGGTGTAATCTCATTACTTGCATCCAAGGCCTTAATGAAATGGAAACTTAAATGAGTCCAAGAAGCCAACTACAAGCCCACTTGAAGCCCAAGTAGATGAGGCAGCCCTCCATCACTTAAATGGAGCCTAAGATGCCATGAAGCCCATTTAGTTGGATTGCAACTAAAAGGGAAGCAAGTAACTTTAGTTGGTGGACATAGTTCCACCTTTTAGGGAAAAGTTGTTCCCTTTTGTTGTTTTCTTCAATTAATATGGTATGGCCTTAGTATTGAATGAATAGTTAAGCTTAAATGAAGGGAAAAGCTTCCATGTCAAATTAATGCCCAATTTTGCCGCCACTTGCTCTTGTATATGAAAGTGGATTTTCACTTGTAAAGGCTAGACTTCTTTGATAATGAAATATTCAAGTAAAGCTTTGTAGCTTTTCTTTAGTTGCTTTTTTCCTTTATCCAATTCATCTTGGAGGAAGAATTGTTGGTGGAAGACCCCAAGGTTGGTGGAAATTTCCTTTATGCCTTGGTTAACTTTCTTGTTACCCTTGGAATCCAAAGTGTGAATATGTGTTGTATGTCCAGATACTGTTCACAGTGTGTGATTTTGCCATTTTCAAATTTTGCCATCAAACTTTGAAACAAGTTTTGAATGCCTTGTTGATTGAGTTGTGATTGCTATAATATACCATTAGAAAGCTCTTTGAGTACCCTTTCTAATGATCTATCCTTTGTATGTTTTGGAGGTCAGTTGATTGATTAAATTGGAAGACAAAGTGCTGCTGTGCCATATGAATATTAATTTCCAGATTTGAGTTTGTGAATTGTTGCATTGCCTTGATGGATATGCACCATTTGGTATCAGAGTCGAGGTTGTTTGTGTGATTTGTTGAGTGATTTCTATCTCCCGGAGCTACTGTTCACCTCTCGGAATTTACTGTTCACTACAAAATTACTGTTCACAAAACCTTATTTTGCCTTAAACACAAACCTTCCTTAACCTAAACACTTACCAATACTCACCCCAACCCTTAAACACTTATAACCATTAACCTTTATCTACTAGCCACTACCGCAAATGTCCCATAAAAGAACTTCATCCTCATCCTCCTCACCTCCTCATCCTTGGGAATTTGCCCACATGACATTAAAAGAAGAGGTCAAAGGAGAACTTAAGGCCATTAAGGACCAAATGAATTAAATGATGCAAATGATGAGAGACTTGACCCTCACTCAAAGTCGGGCACCCTTATCACAACCCTAAACTTCAACACAAAGCCAATACCCCCTCCTCCACCTCACCCAACCCAACTACATCAACCAAGAAGACATATTAGACCTTCCCCTCCTCCTCCTAGACATCATAGGGAGAAATTGATGTTTCATGATTATTCAAGTGAGGAAGAACAAAAGAGGCCACCTAGGAGAGAAAAGGATAATGATAGGGGTTTAAGGATTGAAATTCCAGAATTCGAAGGGAGCATAAGTCTGGATGATTTTGTTGATTAGTTACATGCTATTGAGAGAGTTTTTGAATATAAAGGCTATTCGGATGAGAAGAAATGTAAACTTGTCATCTTGAAATTCAAGGATTATGCATCCTTGTGGTGGGAAAATCTTAAGAAGCAAAGGTCAAGGGATGGTAAAGAGAGAGTGAGATCTTGGGAGAAACTAAAGAAGCTTATGAAGAGAAGATTCCTTCCGGACAACCATAAACAAGATCTTTACCTCAAGCTACACACCCTTAAGCAAGGAAGTGATGGAATAGAGTATTACATAAGGGAGTTTGAGAAGCTATTAATGAGAAGTGAGCTGTCGGAAGTGAAAGAGCAAACCATTGCAAGATTCATTAGCAGTTTAAACCAAGACATTGCTCATATGGTAGAATTGCAACCATATTGCACCTTTGAAGATGTTTGTAAGTTGGCTATTAAGGTGGAGAAGCAAAAGAAGGCCATGAAGTCTACGGTTGCCAAGTTATTTACCAAGGGGACTTCATTCTACAAAAGTCCTCCTTTCAACAAGGGAACCACCTTTCAAAAGGGTTCCCCATCCAACTATAAGGCTGCCGAAATAACTTCCAAGGAGAAAGGGAAAGAAAAGGTGGTAGAACCTAGCAAGAACAAACCAATTATGGGAAGACTTGATCTCTCCAATAAAAAGTGCTTCAAATGCCAAGGCTATGGACACTTCCAAGCCGAATGCCCAAATAGAAGAACTTTGTCATCGATGGAGATTCAAGCTATTGAAGAATCTCTTCAAGAAGATGAAGAAAATGTAGATTATGGCTATGAAGATAGAGCTTCCGAAGAAGAAGAAGAGGAAGTCATGCAAAGGGCTGATGAAGGAGAGATGTTAGTGATTAGAAGAGCATTGCATTCCAAGTCCTTTCCACATGAGGAACAAAGGCTCCAAATTTTCCAATCAAGATGCACCATTGGAGGCAAGGTGTGTTCTTTGATTATAGATAGTGGAAGTTGTGCAAATGTGGCTTCATCTACATTAGTGGAGAAACTTGGATTGTCTACCATACCTCATCCTCAACCATATAAGCTCCAAGGTTGAGCAATGGGACCAGCCTCCAAGTAGCTAAACAAGTACTTGTTTCTTTCTCCATTGGCAAGCATTACCAAGATGAGATTGTATGTGATGTAGTTCCCATGGATGCATGCCATTTGTTACTAGGGAGACCTTGGCAATTTGATAGAGAAGTAACTCATAATGGTAAAAAGAACACTTATTCCTTCAAATTCAAGGGGAAGACCATTACTTTATTACCTCTTAGTCCCCAAGAAGCTAACAAGGCTATCAAAGGGAAAGAACCTAAAAGGAAGATTATGTATATGAATGGGCAGCAAGTAGAAAGGGCTCTTTTGAGTTTGCAACTTGTCTTTGCATTACTTATACTTGAAGGGGAGCTCAAACATGAGAAGAAAGAAGCCCATCCCTTAGTTCAATCTCTCTTGGCTGAATTTGAAGATGTGTTCCCACTAGAGCTTCCATCTGGCCTCCCTCCTATAAAAGGCATTGAGCATCAAATTGACTTGGTTATGGGTGCACCATTGCCTAATAAGCCAGCCTATACATGCAATCCCATGAAGACTAAAGAGTTGCAAAGGCAAGTGGAAGAATTGATTGAAAAAGGCTTTGTAAAGCCTAGCATGAGTCCATGTTCCATTCCAGCCCTACTTGTTCCTAAAAAAGATGGCTCATATATGATGTGTGTGGATAGTAGAGCCATTAACAATATAACCATCAAGTATAGGTATCCCATCCCTAGACTTGATGACATGCTTGATAAGTTACATGGTGCTTGTGTCTTCTCCAAAATTGATCTAAGGAGTGGCTACCATCAAATAAAGATGAAAGAAGGAGATGAATGGAAGACAGCCTTCAAGACTAAGGGAGGCTTATATGAATGGTTGGTTATGCCCTTTGGCCTTTCAAATGCTCCAAGCACTTTCATGAGGCTTATGAATGAGGTACTCAAACCTTACATTGGTGCATTTGTTGTTGTTTATTTTGATGACATATTAGTATATAGCAAAACTCTTGATAATCATGTCTTGCATTTGAGAAGTGTTTTTGATGTGTTGAGGAAAAATAAGTTATATGAAAAAGAAGAGAAGAGTGAATTCTTTGTAGACCAAGTTGTGTTCCTTGGATATGTAGTTTCTAAGGATGGCATTCAAGTAGATCAATCCAAGGTAGATGCCATTAAAACTTGGCCCCAACCAAAGACTCTCACTGAAGTTAGGAGCTTCCATGACCTTGCTTCTTTTTATAGGCGTTTTGTGCCTAATTTTAGCACTCTCATGGCTCCCATCACTGAATGTATGACGAAAAATGGGTTTGAATGGTCCACGACAGCCTCCAAAGCATTTGAAGAGGTTAAAAAGAAGTTATGTGAAGCCTCCATACTTGCTCTACCTGATTTTGATAAGGTATTTGAAGTGGAATGTGATGCAAGTGGAGTTGGCATTGGGGCAGTCCTAACTCAAGCCAAAAGGCCCATTGCTTACTTTAGTGAGAAGCTCAATGAGTCCAAGAGAAGATACTCCACCTATGACAAAGAATTCTATGCAATTGTTAGAGCCCTTAATCATTGGAGTCATTACCTAAGGCCTAAACAATTTGTGCTTCATTCCGATCACCAAGCCTTGAAGTTTCTTAGTAGCCAACATAAGATAAGTTCAAGGCATGCTAAATGGGTGGAATTCCTCCAGTCTTTCTCCTTTGTTTCAGCATATAAACAAGGTTTTTCCAATGTAGTTGTCGATGCTCTTTCAAGAAGGCATTACTTATTATCCATTCTTGATGCAAGAGTTCTAGGTTTCCAACTTATGAGACAGTATTACAATGAAGATGATAAGCTTTGGGAGATCATGAAGAAGTGTTCTAGAGGGGCATATGAAGACTATTTTGTCCATGATGGTTTTCTTTTCAAAGTAGCTAAATTATGCATCCCTAAGAGCTCTTTTAGGGAACTTCTCATTAGGGAGACACATGGTGGTTGATTAGCAGGTCATTTTGGCATAAATAACCTTAGACATGCTTAAAGAGCATTTCTATTGGCCTAAGATGGTGAGTGACGTCCAAGCCATTATTGCAAGGTGTGGCACATGTCAAAGGTCTAAGTCTCATTTCAAACCTGGTCCTTACATGCCTCTACCTATTCCGGAGCAGCCATGGGAGGATCTTAGCATGGATTTTATTGTGGCTCTTCCAAGAACTCAAAGGGGAAAGGATGCTATAATGGTGGTAGTAGATAGATTCTCTAAAATGGCCCACTTCATCCCTTGTTCCAAGATTGAAGATGCTAGCAAGGTGGCTGAATTGTTCTTCAAGGAAGTGGTGAAGCTACATGGAATTCCAAGAACCATAGTTTCAGATTGAGACACCAAGTTCTTGAGCCACTTTTGGAGGACATTATGGAGCAAAATAGGAACCAAGCTCATGTTTAGCACCTCTCATCACCCTCAAACCAAAGTAACTAATAGGACTTTGGGAACAATCTTGAGGACTTTGGTTAACAAGCACTTAAGGGATTGGGACTTGAAGATTGCTCAAGCTGAATTTTCCTACAATAGGAGTCCAAGCGCAACAACCGATCACTCTCCGTTTGAGGTAGTCTATGGCCTTAATCCCTTAACTCCTTTGGATCTAACTTCCTTACCTCTTGATGTGCAAGTTCACAAGGATGCCAAGGAGAAAGCTGCTGCCATGAAGAAGCTCCATGAAACCATCAAATTTCAAATCATGAAGGCCAATGAAGCTCACAAGAGGAAGATCAACAAGCATAGGAAGCCATCCATTTTCAAACCGGGTGACTTGGTTTGGGTGCATTTGAGAAAAGAGAGATTTCCAAGCAAAAGGAGGAGTAAGCTAGCTCCAAGGGTTGATGGACCATTTGAAGTGCTTGAGAGGGTGAATGACAATGCATACAAGGTGAATCTTTCGGATGAAATGGGAGGAGTCTCGGCCACCTTCAACATTGGAGATCTTTCACCATACATGGAGGATAACCACCTTGAGGACTTGAGGGCAAGTTCTTCCCAACCCGAGGGGGATGATGTTTTCGACTACCTCTCCAACCCTAGCTTCCAAGTCTCTATCAAATTTCCATTTGGCTCAAGCCACCATTGAGAATTAAGAATTAGCTCCATGCAAGCCCAAAGATTCATTGCTTTTTCCACCTTGGCCCAACTTTACTTTTGGGTGTAATCTCATTACTTGCATCCAAGGCCTTAATGAAATGGAAATTTAAATGAGTCCAAGAAGCCAACTACAAGCCCACTTGAAGCCCAAGTAGATGAGGCAGCCCTCCATCACTTAAATGGAGCCCAAGATGCCATGAAACCCATTTAGTTGGATTGCAACTAAAGAGGAAGCAAGTAACTTTAGTTGGTGGACATCGTTCCACCTTTTAGGGAAAAGTTGTTCCCTCTTGTTGTTTTCTTCAATTAATATGGTATGACCTTAGTATTGAATGAATAGTTAAGCTTAAATGAAGGGAAAAGCTTCCATGTCAAATTAATGCCCAATTTTGCCGCCACTTGCGTTTGTATATGAAAGTGGATTTTCACTTGTAAAGGCTAGACTTCTTTGATAATGAAATATTCAAGTAAAGCTTTGTAGCTTTTCTTTAGTTGCTTTTTTCCTTTATCCAATTCATCTTGGAGGAAGAATTGGTGGTGGAAGACCCCAAGGTTGGTGGAAATTTCCTTTATGCCTTGGTTAACTTTCTTGTTACCCTTGAAATCCAAAGTGTGAATATGTGTTGTATGTCCAGATACTGTTCACAGTGTGTGATTTTGCCATTTTCAGATTTTGCCATCAAACTTTGAAACAAGTTTTGAATGCCTTGTTGATTGAGTTGTGATTGCTATAATATACCATTAGAAAGCTCTTTGAGTACCCTTTCTAATGATCTATCCTTTGTATGTTTTGGAGGTCATTTGATTGATTAAATTGGAAGACAAAGTGTTGCTGTGCCATATGAATATTAATTTCCAGATTTGAGTTTGTGAATTGTTGCATTGCCTTGATGGATATGCACCACTAGGTCTTCAAAGTAGGCTTGTAGTTGGCTTCTTGGACTCATTTAAGCTTCCATTTCATTAAGGCCTTGGATGTAAGTAATGAGAGTGTACCCAAAAGTAAAGTTAGGCCAAATTGGAGATGGCAAAGGTTCTTTGGACTTGCATGGCACTTTTCCCTTATTTTCTTCATTAGCTTCGGTCAAGTGGTGCATGGCTAAGAACTTGGGGGCTAAAAATGTTGAAGTGGCTGGAGATACATCACAAGCATCCATAGGAATCACATCACACAAAATCTTATCATTATAATGATTGCC
Source organism: Mangifera indica (assembly GCF_011075055.1). Taxonomy (NCBI): domain Eukaryota; kingdom Viridiplantae; phylum Streptophyta; class Magnoliopsida; order Sapindales; family Anacardiaceae; genus Mangifera; species Mangifera indica. Next base: position 12,438 of record NW_025401268.1, on the reverse strand, counting down.
AATGGAGAAGGAAATAATCACTTGCCTTGCAACTTGTAGGCTGGTTCCATTACTTAACCATTGTAGTTTGTATGGTTGAGGGTGTGACACGGTGGACAACCCAAGTTTGTCTACTAAGGTGGATGAGACCACATTTGCACAACTCCCACTATCAATAATTAAAGAATACACTTTACCTCTAATGGTACACCTTGATTGAAAAATGTGGAGTCTTTGCTCTAAATGAGGAAGAGGCTTGGCATGCAATGCTCTCCTAAAAACTAGCAACTCTCCTTTATCAGCTCTTTGTAGAATTTCTTCTTCTTCTTTGTTGGCTTCATCACTTTCATGGCTGGAAACTTCACTTTCTTTTTCTTCTTAAAGACACTCCTTAATTGCTTGTATCTTCATCAAGGATAAAACTCTCCTATTAGGGCATTCAGCTTGGAAGTGTCTACAGCCTTGGCATTTAAAGCACTTTTTGTTGGAGAGGTTAGTCTTCACCATATTAGGCTTGTCCTTAGTTGGTTCCACCATTTTTTTCTTGCCTTTCTCCTTGGAAGAAGAATCAACAACATTTGTGTAGGATGGGGAACCTTTATGGAAGGTAGTTCCCTTTGTAAAAGATATACTTTTGTTAAATAATGTCCCTTTGGAGAATGACTTGGAAACAATAGGCTTCATGGCCTTCGTTTGCTTCTCCACTTTAATAGCCAACTTACTCACATCTTTAAAAGTACAATATGGTTGCAACTCCACCATATGAGCAATGTCTTTATTTAAGCCACCAATGAATCTTGCAATGGTTTGCTCCTTGACTTCCAGCAGCTCACTCCTCATTAATAGCTTCTTAAACTCCCTTATGTAATGCTCTACTCCATCACTTTCTTGCTTAATGGTGTGTAACTTGAGGTAAAGATCTTGTTTATGGTTGTCTAGGAGGAATGTTCTTTTCATAAGTTTCTTTAGTTTCTCCCAAGATCTCACTCTCTCTTTATCGTCCCTTTCCCTTTGCTTCTTTAGATTTTCCCACCACAAGGATGCATAATCCTTGAATTTCAAGATGTCAAGCTTACATTTTTTCTCATCTAAATAGCGCTTATATTCAAAAACTCTCTTTATAGCATGTAACCAATCAACAAAATCATCCAGACTCATGCTCCCTTCGAATTCTGGAATTTCAATCTTTAAGCCCCTATCATCATCCTTTTCTTTCCTAGGTGGCCTCTCTTGCTCCTCCTCACTTGAGTCATCATGAATTATCAATTCCTCTCTAGTATGTCTAGGAGGAGGGGGGGAAGGTCCAATATGTCTTCTTGGGTGATGTAGTTGGGTTGGGTGAGGTGGAGGAGGGGGTATTTGGCTTTGTGTTGAAGTTTGGGGTTGTGATAAAGGTGCCCGGCTTTGAGTGAGGGTCAAGTCTCTCATCATTTGATTCATTTGGTCCCTAATGGCCTTAAGTTCTCCTTTGACCTCTTCTTTTAGTGACATGTGGGCAAATTCCCAAGGATGAGGAGGTGAGGAGGATAAGGATGAAGTTCTTTTTGGAACATTTTTTGGTAATGGCTAGTGGGTAAAGGCTAATGGTCATAAGTGTTTAATGGTTGGGGGAAGTTTGGGGTAAAGGCTAATTGGTAAGTGTTTAGGTTAAGAAGGGTTTGTGTTTTAGACAAATTAAGGTTCTGTGAACAGTAATTTATAGTGAACAGTAGCTTTGGGAGGAAGAAATCAGTCAACAAATCACACAAACACCCTAGGCTCTGATACCAAATGGTGTATTTCCATCAAGACAATGCAAGAATACACAAACTCAATTTTGGAAGTTACTATTTATTTGGCACAACAACAATTTTTCTTCAATTTTTATCCAATCAAATGACCTCCAAATCATGCAAATTATATATCATTGGGAAAACATTCAAAGAGCTTTTTAACGGTATATAATGTCAACCACAACTTAATCAACAAGACATTCAAAAATAGCTTCAAAATTTGCTAGCAAAAACTGGAAATTGCAAAATCTTCACACTTTGGATTTCAAGGGTAACAAGAAAATTAACCAAAGCATAAAGGAAAGTTCCGCCAACCATGGGGTCTTCCACCAAGAATGATTGGATAAAGGAAATGAGAAAAAAGCCAACAAGCTTTCTTCAAATTTTCATTCAAGAGCAAAACCAAAAACTTTAACAAATGAAGATCCACCCCTTTATATAAGAGGCATGGATGGCAATGATACAATATTTCCCACAAAAGTAAACTAAAATGGCTTAAATTAAGCTAAGTCATTCATTCTAAATCAAGCCCATACATAGTAATCAACTAAAGACAAAAGTTAGTTACTTTTTCCTTGACTTTAGGAATGATATTTCCTAACTAAAACAACTAAATTCTAACTTAGTTCCAATGTAACTAAAACCCAATTTTGGGCTCTTTGGACTTCTCAAAATGATGCTTGGACGTTTGGGCCATTGATGGACTTTAAAAGTTGCACTTTTGGATCAATTGGAGCAAACTATTCATTTGGACCTTGGGTGGATGTAATAAGACTATATGCAAAAGTGGTTTTGGGCCAAAATTGAAGGTGCAATGCTTCCTTTGACTTGGGATTTGCTAGAACTTCATTCTTCTTGGCTTCAAAGGTTGCATGAAGACTTAAGGATGGCTTAGAACCCAAAAATGACAATGGAGCCACATATACATCACCTTGACCTTTTCTTCATCTACCTCAATTCCTTTTGCACTAACAACAAAGCCTAAGAAAACAAGCTTATTTGTGCAAAAATTACACTTTTTGAGGTTAGCAAACAAACACTCTTTATGCAATACTTCAAAAACCATGCGCATATGCTCAATATGCTCTTCAAAAGATTTGCTATAAATCAGTATATTATCAAAGTAGACAACCACAAACTTTCCAATAAAAGGACGCAAAACTTGGTTCATTAATCTCATAAATGTGCTAGGTGCATTAATTAAACCAAATGGCATGACTAACCACTCATACAAACCCTATTTTGTCTTAAATGTAGTTTTCCACTCATCTCCCTCTTTTATGTGAATTTGATGATAACCACTTTTCAAATCAATTTTAGAAAATATAATAGCCCCATGTAACTCATCTAGCATTTCATCTAACCTAGGAATAGGATGGCGATACTTTACCGTTATCTTGTTGATGGCATGACAATCAACACACATTCACAAGTGTCATCCTTTTTGGGTACAAGTGAATGGGTACGACACACGGACTTATGCTTTCTCTAATGTAACCTTTGCCCAAAAGTTCTTTAACTTGCTTTTGCAACTCTTTGGCTTCCTTGGGATTACACCTATATGCGGGTCTTATCTTGCACTTTACATCTAGTGTGGAAGATGTTCTCACGTTGCACCTCATCCTCCATCTTGGCTTGCAAATTCATAACTCGCCTTGCAACTAGTAATTCTCCTTGCGTAGGACTTTGCAAAGTTCCATTTTCACTTGCATCCTCAAGCTCGGGCATCTCCAAGTCATCATTATCCTCACTTTCACTAACCATTTCGCCACCTCCTATGGTCATAGTATGCTTGTTTGGACAATTTGATTTTCATTCTTTTCCTTACCCTTGGCATTCCCCCTCTTCCTTTGCACCTTTATTGTTTTCAAACTTTGGCTTGTTGAAGGTCTTTTCTCCACCTTTCTAATTTGACTTCCATGATGTGCTAGGAACAGTCGAATTGCTCTTTGTACCTCTAGACTTCAATTGCCCTTCAATCTTGATGGCCATATGCAACGTATCTTCTATGTCGACATAGTGATGTAATTCCACTAAGTCGTCTATGTTTCTATTCAATCCATGCAAAAACCTTGCCATTGTTGCCTCACGGTCCTCTTCAATATTTGCTCTAATCATGGCAACCTCCATTGCTTGATAATATTCTTCAACACTCTTAGAGCCTTGTACAAAATTTTGAAGTCTTTTGTATGATTCTCTTTAGTGGTGTGATGGAACAAAACGCTTGCACATGATGGTCTTCATCTCATCCTAAGTTTCAATTGGTTGTTCACAGTTCCTCCTTCTACTAGTCACTAATTGGTCCCACCAAACAAGTGCATATTCAGTGAACTCTACGACAACTAACTTCACTTTCTTTTCTTCAAAATAGTTATGACATTCGAAGATAAATTCCACCTTTTTCTCCCACTCCAAGTATGCCTTAATGTCACTCTTGCCTTAGAAGCTTGGAATTTTCATCTTTACTCTTCCCAAGTTGACATCTACCTTGGTACACCCATTCCTTCTCAAATTAGATGTCTGATTATCATCGTCTTGTTCATGTCTCCCACAGGTTCTAAAAGTGTTTGTACTTTGCTCCCCATGATGACTTGACTCCAACTTGTCAATTCGGCCCACCACATCTCCAATTTTGGATGCCATGTCTAGTTTCATCCTTTCCATCATTTGTTGCATGGACTTCATGAAAAATTTTAGATCGGGTGCTCCTTCCCCTTCTTGAGACATGGTTTAGAACCTACAAATCAAAGTTAGAATGGAAATAGAAAGAACCTCACAAAATGCTCCCTTATGTGTTTAACTCTTAATTGATGGCTCTCACGCTCGTGTTTCACTCGATTTTAGGCTTTTCCCCTCTAATAAGCTCACCATTCGCTTTTTACCTCTCAATTTCCTTAAACTTGGTTCTTATAGAACTAACACAGTCCTCTATATATTGCTTCCAACCACTTACCACTATCAACACAAACTTAAATTGAACCTTTAAAATTCAAAGCAACACACCATTCCAAAAAAATAAGAAATTAAGCAAGTGAACAAAACCTGACTTAAGAATAATGAAAACCCAATTTAAGGCTGTAAGGAATAAGAAAAAAAAAACGTTAGCAACAGACAATAACTACTAGAGAACCAACTCAAGGACTTTGAACGATTCCACCAAATAGAATTTGAACGAATATATATATATATATATATATATATATATATATATATATATATATATATATATATATATATATATATTTTGAGAATGTGGAAACAAGAATTCAACTCACAATCATAAGATTCGAATCAAGTTAGGAACTTTGGGGGCTGTCCCAATTGTATTCATGCATAATTTTTTTATTTTTTATTTTTTATATAATAGATGCAGACACAAGGAAGATAAACACTAAGGGTTGCTTTTTGATGACTTCAAACCCTTTGAACACCAAACACACAAATTTGGCACTTAAAGAAAATTAAGAAGTACAAAAAGCAATTGACCACACAAGGATAAATATACCAAACCTTGAAGTTTGGCTCTGATACCAAACTGATACAAACCCCACCTATATTGAAAAGTAGAACCCAATATCCAATTTTGATTCGTTGCTCAAGATCGTTTAAAATAATGGTAAAAGTAATTGATGGAACTAAGACCTTTTGTTTATAAAGAAACAAGAACCTTAGTTATTAGAAAATGTATGTCACACAATTTTAAAGATTAAGAATAAGTTTTGCAATTGATATGACAAGATAGAATTAGAAAACAATACAAGAACTTTTTTTTTTGGTAAATAATAAATTTATACCAAGGAGAAAAGGATATACAATGGCATATCTAAGACAAAACCCTTAGAAAGCCAATCACAAGCATACCTAGGACACACCCCTAGGTTATGCCGAATCAAACACCCATAAACCTAAAACAAAACACATTCCAAGTCAACATCACCCTACGGCTATTCAAAATTACATGAGGTATACCCCAATTGTTTGCAATTAGCACATTTTCACTGGTCTTGTTAACCTTTTTCAAGCAAGATACTCTAACTCTAACACAATACAAGAACTTGTATTACTCTAACACAATCTTTGATAAGCATTGTAACTCTCTCCTTTGGTAGACCACCTCTTCCAAAGCAAATGTCATTCCTAACCTTCCAAATGTGGTAGACGATTGCACCAAAGCATAACTTACTCAAAATATTCTTGAAATTATTCTCCTTCCATTTGTTAGCCAATTCCGCAATCAAAGAGGCCCACGGTATGGAATTGAGTTGTTGATGGCAAAGAATAAGCATTCCATTCCAGATTTGGACGCTAAAAGAACACCTAAAAAAGAGATGATCCATGCATTTCGGTTCCTCATTGCACAAAGGGCATAAATTATGGGAGATAAGGCCGATTCTAACTAATTTATCCCTTGTCATAAGCTTGCCTCTATTACCCAACCACACAATGAAGGAGTGTCTTAGAAAGTGCCTTTTGAACCACACAAGGTTATGCCAAGTAACGTTTTCTCTCCTACTTTGAATTACCTCCCAAGCCGATTTGATAGAAAAGGTGCCATTAGATTTAGGGGACCATATTAAGGAGTCCTCACCACCCATTGTGCATCAAGGGAGAGCTTCCTTTATCTCCATAAGGTGACATGAATTTGCCGCTGGCCATTTCCACCCATGCTCATCAATAACTTCCTTTACTTGAGCATTCTTAGGGATACCCGAATCATAGATAACCCGGGAGCCATACTTATCTAATAATGGTCCATAGGGGTGCCAATTGTCAAGCCAAAGAAAGGTGTTTTCCCTATTGCCAATGATCTTCTTAAACTTGGTCTTCATTATTTCCCTTAGGCCTAATGTCTTCCTCCAAACCTAAGAACTCTCAATATTAGGTTTGATTTCCCAAAAACATTTACCTCTCAGCTTGTTGGTCTTAACCCATTCCACCTAAAGTGAATTCCTCTCGTCAAGGAGAATCTTCCACATATTCTTTATGATGGCAGCTTTATTCCAAGATTTGCATCTCATAATACCTAAGCCACCCTCCACTTTAGGAGCACACACCTCATCCCAAGCAACTTTGGCCTTTTTACCAACCATGGAAGCACCACTCCAAAGGAAATTCCTTAATGTTCCATCTATCTCCTTATGGATACTTAAAGGGAGAATAAAGATAGATGACCAATACACTTGAATGCTAAAGAGGACAACCTTAATAAGTAAGAGTCTACCCGCATAAGATAAGAATTTGCTACGCCAAGAGGTAATATGCCCCACAATCTTATGAATAAGCAGCTTGCAATCAATACTTTTGAGTTTTGAAGAAGTTATTAGTACCCCTAGATACTTGAAAGGCAATTCTCCCACCTCCAAATTGATAGAAACCGAGAGCTTGATCTTCTCCTCTTGAGGAATCCTGGAAAGGAAAATGTTGCTTTTTGAACAATTCATTTGAAGCTCGGACCATTTATGAAAAAGGGATAATGATCTTTTTGTGAGAGCAATAGAATCATAATCTGCCCTACAAAACAATAAAAGGTCATCGGCAAAGCATAAGTGAGTTATATTGTTCTTTTTATATTTCCAATGATGGCCAAAAGAAGGATTGTTCTTGAGCTCTCCAAGCATGCGGGAAAGGATCTCCATTGCCATGACAAATAGGTAAGGGGATAAAGGGTCCCCTTGTCTAAGACCATGAGAGCTCTTGAAAAAACCCACTAATTCACCATTTATTCCCAAAGAGAAAGAAGGAGTTGTGATGCAACTTTTAATCCAACCTATGAATTTATCATGAATACCAATTGCTTCAAGGATTGCAAAAATGAAGTCCCAATGAACTGTGTCATATCCCTTCAAGAGATCAATCTTCATTGCACACTTCTTATCTTTGCTCACTTTATGGTAGTTGTGCATAAGGTCTTGACACAACATTATGTTCTCTCCAATATTCCGCCCACCCACAAAGGCTCCTTGGGCTTTATCAATGAAATTTGGGAGGATGACTTTAAGGCGATTTGCAAGGATCTTTGAGATGCATTTGTAGATAGTATTACAGCAAGCTATTGACCTATAATCCTTACACCTTAAAGAGTTAGCAACCTTAGGGACAAGAGCAAGGATAGTATAATTTACCTCTTTAAGAAGATGACCCGAGGAGAAGAAGTGCTTAATAGCTTTAACCACATCACTCCCAACAATCTCCCAAGCTACTTTAAAGAAGAAAGCACCATATCCATCCGGCCCTGGAGCTTTATTGTTGTCCATGGCAAAGATAACGGTTTTGATTTCATCCTCCTCCACATCCTTGATCATGTTCTCTTTTTCTTGATTCTCCATTTGGAAAGTTAATAGCCTTTGAATTTCCTCAATATAAGAATTGCATGAATCCGTGGAGTTGAGGACCTTCTTGAAATAGCTTACAAATTCCTTCTTAACATCTCTCATATCACTCACAAATGTCCCATCATCTAGGCACACACCATTGATAGAATTCCTACTCCTTCAAGCTTTGATACATTTGAAGAAATATTTAGTATTTTGATCACCTTCTTGAAGCCAATGAACCTTTGCTTTTTGGCGAGCCAAAGATTCTTTAGCTCCACTAAGTCTTGAGTAAGTCTCCAACCAAGTCTTTTCTTCCTTTGCTAAGTCTTCATTAAGAGGGTTGCTTTGGAGCCTATTCTGAACATCCTCCAGCCTTTCTTTTGCTACTACCACCTTCTCTGAAATTCTCCAAAATCTATCCCTATTTAGCCTCCTTAACTCACCCTTTAATCTCTTAAGTTTATTGATAAGATTATACATAGGGCTGCCTTCAATGTCCCCTTTCCAAACCTTCCTCACAATACTAAGGAAGCTTTTATGATTTGCCCACATGTTGTAGAGTTTAAAAGTGACCTTTCTTCTCTCTTCACAGCCCCTACAAGTCACAATACATGGGGAATGATCAGAGATAGAAGGGTTGAGAAAGATGACTAATGATTCTGCAAAAACATCTTTCCAATGTTCGTTCACAAGAGCTCTATCCAACTTCATGCTATCCTCCTATGCCCTTCACTACAATTACTCTAAGTGAGCTGATTTCCTATATACCGAAGATCATCTAGGTTAGCCTCTCCACAACACTTATTTAAGTCATCGCAATATGTATCTCCCCATGACACCCCTCTAAGTTTCTCATTCAGACCTCTAATTGCATTGAAATTGCCCATAATTAGCCACAATTTCCTCCCCATCTGATTTGAGTACCTAGCTATTTCCCTCCAAAGGGTCCTCCTTTCCAACGGTTGGTTAAACCCATATACTATAGTTATAGCTATATGAGTGTTCTCCTTTACTAACCAAGCCTCCCCATGAATAAATTGAGGGTTCTTCTCTATAATGTCTAATCTGATGGTGTCCTTATTCCACCCTACCCAAATTCTCCCATTGGGGTGTATATCATTATTATTGTCATACTCCCACTCCTTCCAAATATTACCATTCACTCTAATTAAATTATCATTCCCTATTTTTGTTTCCAACACAACCATTAAATCAATGTTATTATTCTTAATGAAGTGTCTTACCTCCCTTTGCTTGATAGGAGCATTAAGGCCCCTAATATTCCAGCTTGCAACCTTGGTCATTTGGATAATGGGGGAGGGGGATTTGCTTTCTTAAGCTTAGCCAATTTCTTCCCCAAGTTCATACTCTTCATGTCCACATCCTTCTTCCTAAGATCCATCTCATCCACCTTTAGCTTACCACCAAATGGGACTATTGTTGGAGAGTCCTCATTTTCTGTATCCTCCACACCACTTATGGAGGTTTCATCACACTCCGGAACAATTCCATTTACTACATACCAGCCCCATCCTTCAAAACTTTCCCATATTGTTTCTTAGACACTACCGTACCAGCCCTATCCTTCAGAACTTTCCGATATGTAGAGCTACCTTCAAGCTTAGAATCAAAAGCACAGTTGGCTGTGGAATGTCCAAAGCATTGGCGCCCATTGCATTTTAGAGGTTTCCAACTATACTCTACATTTCTCACCATGCTTTCACCATTCGGAAGAGTTAAACTAATGGAATCCGGGCATTTCGCATCCACTTTGATCTCAATGCATATCCTTGCAAAGTCCAGCCTTGTCCCTCCTTTAGTGATAGAATCCGCATAAAGAGGGGTTCTAATAGCACTAGCTACGTAGCTAAGACCTTTTGGAGTCCAAAACTCAAGAGGAATGCCGAATGAAAATTCGAAGAAAGCTTGTTGCCTTTTTTTCTCTCATTTCTTTTATCCAATCATTCTTGGTGGAAGATTGGTGGTGGAAGACCCCAAGGTTGGTGGAACTTTCTTTTATGCCTTGGTTAATTTTCTTGTTACCCTTGAAATCCAAAGTGTGAAGATTTGAATGTGTGTTGTGTGCCTCGGGTACTGTTCACAGTGTGTGATTTTGTAATTTCTAGTTTTTGCCAGCAAAATTGGAAGCTAGTTTTGAATGCCTTATTGATTGAGTTGTGGATGACATTATATACCGTTAGAAAGCTCTTTGAATGCTTTTTCCAATGATATATAATTTTCATGATTTAGAGGTCATTTGATTGGATAAAAATTGAAGACAAATTATTGTTTCGCCAAATGAATAATAACTTCCAGAATTGAGTTTGTGTGTTGTTGCCTTGTCTTGATGGAAATGCACCACCCGCAAAAGTGCACAAGGTAATTGATGACTATCTTGGAAACTTCCTTTGGAGTGGAGATATGTCCTCTAGCAAGAAAGCAAAGGTTGCTTGGGATGAGATTTGTCTTCCAAAAGAGGAGGTGGGTTTGGGTCTTATGAAAAGTAAATCTTGGAACAAAGCTGCTATGATGAAGCATATTTGGAAAATCCTTCAAAGAAGTGGCACCTCTTTATAGGCTGATTGGATCAATGATGTATCTCCGACCTCGAAACAAAAGTTTTTGGGAGGTCAACCTCTCTTGGCTGAATTCGAAGATGTGTTCCCACTAGAGCTTCCATCCGACCTTTGATGGAGATCAAGGTGCTAATCAAGTGCAACAAAGCAAGCATTCCCAAGATCCTTTGCGCGGAATCGGTGGTCCAATGATTAGAGCAAGGACAAAGAAGATGAAAGAGGCTTTACAAGGCTTAATCATGGAGATGCATGACAAAGAGGCTGTTCTAGAAGTTTCCAATGCTACACCAAGGATAGTCTGATGTATATGCAGCTCCATTGTAATTTTTGGGTTCCAAGCCATCCTTAAGTCTCCATGCAACTTTTGAAGCAAAAAAGAATGAAGTTCTAGCAAATCCCAAGCCAAAGGAAGCATTACACCTTCAATTTTGGCCCAAAACCACTTTTGGATATAGTCTTATTACATCCACCCAAGGTCCAAATGAATAGCTTGCTCCAATTGATCCAAAAGTGTAACTTTTGAAGTCCATCCATGGCCCAAACGTCCAAGCATCATTTTGAGAAGCCCAAAGAGCCCAAAAATTGGGTTTTAGTCACATTGCAAAGAAGTTAGAATTTAGTTGTTTTAGTTAGGAAACATCATTCCTAAAGTTAAGGAAAAAGCAACTAACTTTTGTCTTTAGTTAATTACTATGTATGGGCTTGGTTTAGAATGAATGACTTAGCTTAATTCATGCCATTTTAGTTGATTTTGTGGGAAATATTGCATCATTGCCATCCATGCCTCCTATATAAAGAGTGGATCTTCATTTGTAAAAGTTTTGGTTTTTGCTCTTGAATGAAAATTTGAAGAAAGCTTGTTGCCCTTTTTTTTCTCATTTCCTTTATCCAATCAGTCTTGGTGGAAGATTGGCAGCGGAAGACCCCGAGGTTGGTGGAACTTTCCTTTATGCCTTGGTTAATTTTCTTGTTACCCTTGAAATCCAAAGTGTGAAGATTTGAATGTGTGTTGTGTGCCTCAGGCACTGTTCACAGTGTGTGATTTTGTAATTTCCAGTTTTTGCCAGCAAAATTTGAAGCTAGTTTAGAATGCCGTGTTGATTGAGTTGTGGTTGAGATTATATACCGTTAGAAAGCTCTTTGAATGCTTTTTCCAATTATATATAATTATCATGATTTAGAGGTCATTTGATTGGATAAAAATTGAAGACAAATTATTGTTGAGCCAAATGAATAATAACTCCCATAATTTAGTTTGTGTGTTGTTGCATTGTCTTGATGGAAATGCACCATCCGCAAAAGTTCACAAGGTAATTGATGACTATCTTGGAAACTTCCTTTGGAGTGGAGATATGTGCTCTAGCAAGAAAGCAAAGATTGCTTGGGATGAGATTTGTCTTCCAAAAGAGGAAAGGGGTTTGGGTCTTATGAAAAGTAAATCTTGGAACAAGGCTACTATGATGAAGCGTATTTGGAAAATCCTTCAAAGAAGTGGCACCTCTTTATAGGCTGATTGGATCAATGATATATCTCCAGCCTCGAAACAAAAGTTTTTGGGAGGTCAACCTCTCTTGGCTGAATTCGAAGATGTGTTCCCACTAGAGCTTCCATCCGACCTTTGATGGAGATCAAAGTGCCAATCAAGTGCAACAAAGCAAGTATTCCTAAGATCCTTTGTGCGGAATTGGTGGTGCAATGACTAGAGCAAGGACAAAGAAGATAAAAGAGGCTTTACAAGCTTAATCATGGAGATGCATGACAAAGAGGCTGTTCTAGAAGTTTCCAAGGATGGTTTGA
>NW_025401267.1:5000-12500 GCF_011075055.1 Mangifera indica | reverse complement strand
TAGGGTTTAGGGTTTAGGGTTTAGGGTTTAGGGTTTAGGGTTTAGGGTTTAGGGTTTAGGGTTTAGGGTTTAGGGTTTAGGGTTTAGGGTTTAGGGTTTAGGGTTTAGGGTTTAGGGTTTAGGGTTTAGGGTTTAGGGTTTAGGGTTTAGGGTTTAGGGTTTAGGGTTTAGGGTTTAGGGTTTAGGGTTTAGGGTTTAGGGTTTAGGGTTTAGGGTTTAGGGTTTAGGGTTTAGGGTTTAGGGTTTAGGGTTTAGGGTTTAGGGTTTAGGGTTTAGGGTTTAGGGTTTAGGGTTTAGGGTTTAGGGTTTAGGGTTTAGGGTTTAGGGTTTAGGGTTTAGGGTTTAGGGTTTAGGGTTTAGGGTTTAGGGTTTAGGGTTTAGGGTTTAGGGTTTAGGGTTTAGGGTTTAGGGTTTAGGGTTTAGGGTTTAGGGTTTAGGGTTTAGGGTTTAGGGTTTAGGGTTTAGGGTTTAGGGTTTAGGGTTTAGGGTTTAGGGTTTAGGGTTTAGGGTTTAGGGTTTAGGGTTTAGGGTTTAGGGTTTAGGGTTTAGGGTTTAGGGTTTAGGGTTTAGGGTTTAGGGTTTAGGGTTTAGGGTTTAGGGTTTAGGGTTTAGGGTTTAGGGTTTAGGGTTTAGGGTTTAGGGTTTAGGGTTTAGGGTTTAGGGTTTAGGGTTTAGGGTTTAGGGTTTAGGGTTTAGGGTTTAGGGTTTAGGGTTTAGGGTTTAGGGTTTAGGGTTTAGGGTTTAGGGTTTAGGGTTTAGGGTTTAGGGTTTAGGGTTTAGGGTTTAGGGTTTAGGGTTTAGGGTTTAGGGTTTAGGGTTTAGGGTTTAGGGTTTAGGGTTTAGGGTTTAGGGTTTAGGGTTTAGGGTTTAGGGTTTAGGGTTTAGGGTTTAGGGTTTAGGGTTTAGGGTTTAGGGTTTAGGGTTTAGGGTTTAGGGTTTAGGGTTTAGGGTTTAGGGTTTAGGGTTTAGGGTTTAGGGTTTAGGGTTTAGGGTTTAGGGTTTAGGGTTTAGGGTTTAGGGTTTAGGGTTTAGGGTTTAGGGTTTAGGGTTTAGGGTTTAGGGTTTAGGGTTTAGGGTTTAGGGTTTAGGGTTTAGGGTTTAGGGTTTAGGGTTTAGGGTTTAGGGTTTAGGGTTTAGGGTTTAGGGTTTAGGGTTTAGGGTTTAGGGTTTAGGGTTTAGGGTTTAGGGTTTAGGGTTTAGGGTTTAGGGTTTAGGGTTTAGGGTTTAGGGTTTAGGGTTTAGGGTTTAGGGTTTAGGGTTTAGGGTTTAGGGTTTAGGGTTTAGGGTTTAGGGTTTAGGGTTTAGGGTTTAGGGTTTAGGGTTTAGGGTTTAGGGTTTAGGGTTTAGGGTTTAGGGTTTAGGGTTTAGGGTTTAGGGTTTAGGGTTTAGGGTTTAGGGTTTAGGGTTTAGGGTTTAGGGTTTAGGGTTTAGGGTTTAGGGTTTAGGGTTTAGGGTTTAGGGTTTAGGGTTTAGGGTTTAGGGTTTAGGGTTTAGGGTTTAGGGTTTAGGGTTTAGGGTTTAGGGTTTAGGGTTTAGGGTTTAGGGTTTAGGGTTTAGGGTTTAGGGTTTAGGGTTTAGGGTTTAGGGTTTAGGGTTTAGGGTTTAGGGTTTAGGGTTTAGGGTTTAGGGTTTAGGGTTTAGGGTTTAGGGTTTAGGGTTTAGGGTTTAGGGTTTAGGGTTTAGGGTTTAGGGTTTAGGGTTTAGGGTTTAGGGTTTAGGGTTTAGGGTTTAGGGTTTAGGGTTTAGGGTTTAGGGTTTAGGGTTTAGGGTTTAGGGTTTAGGGTTTAGGGTTTAGGGTTTAGGGTTTAGGGTTTAGGGTTTAGGGTTTAGGGTTTAGGGTTTAGGGTTTAGGGTTTAGGGTTTAGGGTTTAGGGTTTAGGGTTTAGGGTTTAGGGTTTAGGGTTTAGGGTTTAGGGTTTAGGGTTTAGGGTTTAGGGTTTAGGGTTTAGGGTTTAGGGTTTAGGGTTTAGGGTTTAGGGTTTAGGGTTTAGGGTTTAGGGTTTAGGGTTTAGGGTTTAGGGTTTAGGGTTTAGGGTTTAGGGTTTAGGGTTTAGGGTTTAGGGTTTAGGGTTTAGGGTTTAGGGTTTAGGGTTTAGGGTTTAGGGTTTAGGGTTTAGGGTTTAGGGTTTAGGGTTTAGGGTTTAGGGTTTAGGGTTTAGGGTTTAGGGTTTAGGGTTTAGGGTTTAGGGTTTAGGGTTTAGGGTTTAGGGTTTAGGGTTTAGGGTTTAGGGTTTAGGGTTTAGGGTTTAGGGTTTAGGGTTTAGGGTTTAGGGTTTAGGGTTTAGGGTTTAGGGTTTAGGGTTTAGGGTTTAGGGTTTAGGGTTTAGGGTTTAGGGTTTAGGGTTTAGGGTTTAGGGTTTAGGGTTTAGGGTTTAGGGTTTAGGGTTTAGGGTTTAGGGTTTAGGGTTTAGGGTTTAGGGTTTAGGGTTTAGGGTTTAGGGTTTAGGGTTTAGGGTTTAGGGTTTAGGGTTTAGGGTTTAGGGTTTAGGGTTTAGGGTTTAGGGTTTAGGGTTTAGGGTTTAGGGTTTAGGGTTTAGGGTTTAGGGTTTAGGGTTTAGGGTTTAGGGTTTAGGGTTTAGGGTTTAGGGTTTAGGGTTTAGGGTTTAGGGTTTAGGGTTTAGGGTTTAGGGTTTAGGGTTTAGGGTTTAGGGTTTAGGGTTTAGGGTTTAGGGTTTAGGGTTTAGGGTTTAGGGTTTAGGGTTTAGGGTTTAGGGTTTAGGGTTTAGGGTTTAGGGTTTAGGGTTTAGGGTTTAGGGTTTAGGGTTTAGGGTTTAGGGTTTAGGGTTTAGGGTTTAGGGTTTAGGGTTTAGGGTTTAGGGTTTAGGGTTTAGGGTTTAGGGTTTAGGGTTTAGGGTTTAGGGTTTAGGGTTTAGGGTTTAGGGTTTAGGGTTTAGGGTTTAGGGTTTAGGGTTTAGGGTTTAGGGTTTAGGGTTTAGGGTTTAGGGTTTAGGGTTTAGGGTTTAGGGTTTAGGGTTTAGGGTTTAGGGTTTAGGGTTTAGGGTTTAGGGTTTAGGGTTTAGGGTTTAGGGTTTAGGGTTTAGGGTTTAGGGTTTAGGGTTTAGGGTTTAGGGTTTAGGGTTTAGGGTTTAGGGTTTAGGGTTTAGGGTTTAGGGTTTAGGGTTTAGGGTTTAGGGTTTAGGGTTTAGGGTTTAGGGTTTAGGGTTTAGGGTTTAGGGTTTAGGGTTTAGGGTTTAGGGTTTAGGGTTTAGGGTTTAGGGTTTAGGGTTTAGGGTTTAGGGTTTAGGGTTTAGGGTTTAGGGTTTAGGGTTTAGGGTTTAGGGTTTAGGGTTTAGGGTTTAGGGTTTAGGGTTTAGGGTTTAGGGTTTAGGGTTTAGGGTTTAGGGTTTAGGGTTTAGGGTTTAGGGTTTAGGGTTTAGGGTTTAGGGTTTAGGGTTTAGGGTTTAGGGTTTAGGGTTTAGGGTTTAGGGTTTAGGGTTTAGGGTTTAGGGTTTAGGGTTTAGGGTTTAGGGTTTAGGGTTTAGGGTTTAGGGTTTAGGGTTTAGGGTTTAGGGTTTAGGGTTTAGGGTTTAGGGTTTAGGGTTTAGGGTTTAGGGTTTAGGGTTTAGGGTTTAGGGTTTAGGGTTTAGGGTTTAGGGTTTAGGGTTTAGGGTTTAGGGTTTAGGGTTTAGGGTTTAGGGTTTAGGGTTTAGGGTTTAGGGTTTAGGGTTTAGGGTTTAGGGTTTAGGGTTTAGGGTTTAGGGTTTAGGGTTTAGGGTTTAGGGTTTAGGGTTTAGGGTTTAGGGTTTAGGGTTTAGGGTTTAGGGTTTAGGGTTTAGGGTTTAGGGTTTAGGGTTTAGGGTTTAGGGTTTAGGGTTTAGGGTTTAGGGTTTAGGGTTTAGGGTTTAGGGTTTAGGGTTTAGGGTTTAGGGTTTAGGGTTTAGGGTTTAGGGTTTAGGGTTTAGGGTTTAGGGTTTAGGGTTTAGGGTTTAGGGTTTAGGGTTTAGGGTTTAGGGTTTAGGGTTTAGGGTTTAGGGTTTAGGGTTTAGGGTTTAGGGTTTAGGGTTTAGGGTTTAGGGTTTAGGGTTTAGGGTTTAGGGTTTAGGGTTTAGGGTTTAGGGTTTAGGGTTTAGGGTTTAGGGTTTAGGGTTTAGGGTTTAGGGTTTAGGGTTTAGGGTTTAGGGTTTAGGGTTTAGGGTTTAGGGTTTAGGGTTTAGGGTTTAGGGTTTAGGGTTTAGGGTTTAGGGTTTAGGGTTTAGGGTTTAGGGTTTAGGGTTTAGGGTTTAGGGTTTAGGGTTTAGGGTTTAGGGTTTAGGGTTTAGGGTTTAGGGTTTAGGGTTTAGGGTTTAGGGTTTAGGGTTTAGGGTTTAGGGTTTAGGGTTTAGGGTTTAGGGTTTAGGGTTTAGGGTTTAGGGTTTAGGGTTTAGGGTTTAGGGTTTAGGGTTTAGGGTTTAGGGTTTAGGGTTTAGGGTTTAGGGTTTAGGGTTTAGGGTTTAGGGTTTAGGGTTTAGGGTTTAGGGTTTAGGGTTTAGGGTTTAGGGTTTAGGGTTTAGGGTTTAGGGTTTAGGGTTTAGGGTTTAGGGTTTAGGGTTTAGGGTTTAGGGTTTAGGGTTTAGGGTTTAGGGTTTAGGGTTTAGGGTTTAGGGTTTAGGGTTTAGGGTTTAGGGTTTAGGGTTTAGGGTTTAGGGTTTAGGGTTTAGGGTTTAGGGTTTAGGGTTTAGGGTTTAGGGTTTAGGGTTTAGGGTTTAGGGTTTAGGGTTTAGGGTTTAGGGTTTAGGGTTTAGGGTTTAGGGTTTAGGGTTTAGGGTTTAGGGTTTAGGGTTTAGGGTTTAGGGTTTAGGGTTTAGGGTTTAGGGTTTAGGGTTTAGGGTTTAGGGTTTAGGGTTTAGGGTTTAGGGTTTAGGGTTTAGGGTTTAGGGTTTAGGGTTTAGGGTTTAGGGTTTAGGGTTTAGGGTTTAGGGTTTAGGGTTTAGGGTTTAGGGTTTAGGGTTTAGGGTTTAGGGTTTAGGGTTTAGGGTTTAGGGTTTAGGGTTTAGGGTTTAGGGTTTAGGGTTTTTAGGGTTTAGGGTTTAGGGTTTAGGGTTTAGGGTTTAGGGTTTAGGGTTTAGGGTTTAGGGTTTAGGGTTTAGGGTTTAGGGTTTAGGGTTTAGGGTTTAGGGTTTAGGGTTTTAGGGTTTAGGGTTTAGGGTTTAGGGTTTAGGGTTTAGGGTTTAGGGTTTAGGGTTTAGGGTTTAGGGTTTAGGGTTTAGGGTTTAGGGTTTAGGGTTTAGGGTTTAGGGTTTAGGGTTTAGGGTTTAGGGTTTTAGGGTTTAGGGTTTAGGGTTTAGGGTTTAGGGTTTAGGGTTTAGGGTTTAGGGTTTAGGGTTTAGGGTTTAGGGTTTAGGGTTTAGGGTTTAGGGTTTAGGGTTTAGGGTTTAGGGTTTAGGGTTTAGGGTTTAGGGTTTAGGGTTTAGGGTTTAGGGTTTAGGGTTTAGGGTTTAGGGTTTAGGGTTTAGGGTTTAGGGTTTAGGGTTTAGGGTTTAGGGTTTAGGGTTTAGGGTTTAGGGTTTAGGGTTTAGGGTTTAGGGTTTAGGGTTTAGGGTTTAGGGTTTAGGGTTTAGGGTTTAGGGTTTAGGGTTTAGGGTTTAGGGTTTAGGGTTTAGGGTTTAGGGTTTAGGGTTTAGGGTTTAGGGTTTAGGGTTTAGGGTTTAGGGTTTAGGGTTTAGGGTTTAGGGTTTAGGGTTTAGGGTTTAGGGTTTAGGGTTTAGGGTTTAGGGTTTAGGGTTTAGGGTTTAGGGTTTAGGGTTTAGGGTTTAGGGTTTAGGGTTTAGGGTTTAGGGTTTAGGGTTTAGGGTTTAGGGTTTAGGGTTTAGGGTTTAGGGTTTAGGGTTTAGGGTTTAGGGTTTAGGGTTTAGGGTTTAGGGTTTAGGGTTTAGGGTTTAGGGTTTAGGGTTTAGGGTTTAGGGTTTAGGGTTTAGGGTTTAGGGTTTAGGGTTTAGGGTTTAGGGTTTAGGGTTTAGGGTTTAGGGTTTAGGGTTTAGGGTTTAGGGTTTAGGGTTTAGGGTTTAGGGTTTAGGGTTTAGGGTTTAGGGTTTAGGGTTTAGGGTTTAGGGTTTAGGGTTTAGGGTTTAGGGTTTAGGGTTTAGGGTTTAGGGTTTAGGGTTTAGGGTTTAGGGTTTAGGGTTTAGGGTTTAGGGTTTTAGGGTTTAGGGTTTAGGGTTTAGGGTTTAGGGTTTAGGGTTTAGGGTTTAGGGTTTAGGGTTTAGGGTTTAGGGTTTAGGGTTTAGGGTTTAGGGTTTAGGGTTTAGGGTTTAGGGTTTAGGGTTTAGGGTTTAGGGTTTAGGGTTTAGGGTTTAGGGTTTAGGGTTTAGGGTTTAGGGTTTAGGGTTTAGGGTTTAGGGTTTAGGGTTTAGGGTTTAGGGTTTAGGGTTTAGGGTTTAGGGTTTAGGGTTTAGGGTTTAGGGTTTAGGGTTTAGGGTTTAGGGTTTAGGGTTTAGGGTTTAGGGTTTAGGGTTTAGGGTTTAGGGTTTAGGGTTTAGGGTTTAGGGTTTAGGGTTTAGGGTTTAGGGTTTAGGGTTTAGGGTTTAGGGTTTAGGGTTTAGGGTTTAGGGTTTAGGGTTTAGGGTTTAGGGTTTAGGGTTTAGGGTTTAGGGTTTAGGGTTTAGGGTTTAGGGTTTAGGGTTTAGGGTTTAGGGTTTAGGGTTTAGGGTTTAGGGTTTAGGGTTTAGGGTTTAGGGTTTAGGGTTTAGGGTTTAGGGTTTAGGGTTTAGGGTTTAGGGTTTAGGGTTTAGGGTTTAGGGTTTAGGGTTTAGGGTTTAGGGTTTAGGGTTTAGGGTTTAGGGTTTAGGGTTTAGGGTTTAGGGTTTAGGGTTTAGGGTTTAGGGTTTAGGGTTTAGGGTTTAGGGTTTAGGGTTTAGGGTTTAGGGTTTAGGGTTTAGGGTTTAGGGTTTAGGGTTTAGGGTTTAGGGTTTAGGGTTTAGGGTTTAGGGTTTAGGGTTTAGGGTTTAGGGTTTAGGGTTTAGGGTTTAGGGTTTAGGGTTTAGGGTTTAGGGTTTAGGGTTTAGGGTTTAGGGTTTAGGGTTTAGGGTTTAGGGTTTAGGGTTTAGGGTTTAGGGTTTAGGGTTTAGGGTTTAGGGTTTAGGGTTTAGGGTTTAGGGTTTAGGGTTTAGGGTTTAGGGTTTAGGGTTTAGGGTTTAGGGTTTAGGGTTTAGGGTTTAGGGTTTAGGGTTTAGGGTTTAGGGTTTAGGGTTTAGGGTTTAGGGTTTAGGGTTTAGGGTTTTTAGGGTTTAGGGTTTAGGGTTTAGGGTTTAGGGTTTAGGGTTTAGGGTTTAGGGTTTAGGGTTTAGGGTTTAGGGTTTAGGGTTTAGGGTTTAGGGTTTAGGGTTTAGGGTTTAGGGTTTAGGGTTTAGGGTTTAGGGTTTAGGGTTTAGGGTTTAGGGTTTAGGGTTTAGGGTTTAGGGTTTAGGGTTTAGGGTTTAGGGTTTAGGGTTTAGGGTTTAGGGTTTAGGGTTTAGGGTTTAGGGTTTAGGGTTTAGGGTTTAGGGTTTAGGGTTTAGGGTTTTAGGGTTTAGGGTTTAGGGTTTA